>NC_142880.1:66851287-67002803 GCF_051225735.1 Oryctolagus cuniculus | reverse complement strand
AGGAATATCTTTTGTTCTGCAAGGTGATGTTTGGTAGACTTCTAGACAGCCTCAGGATAGGAGCTGGTTGTCAAGGGAACAAATCAGGTAAAGAGGTTAAGCTGTTAGTCCTATTCCCTGACCTCTGGGGAGAAAGCAGGGGTTGAAAGTTGAGCTGATCACTGTTAACCAATAACATAATCAATTATTCCTGCCTAGTAAAGCTTCCATGAAGACCTCTCCAGGGTTTGGAGAGCTTCTGGGTTGGGTACACTTGCACATGCTAAGGAGGTGCCATCCAGAGAGGACTTGGAAGGTCTGCGGTCCCTGTGCCCTGTACCTTGCCCTATCTATCACTTCATCTGGCTGTCCTTCCATATACTTTGTAATATTTTTTATAATACATTAGTATATGTAAATAAGTGTTTCCCTGAGTTTTGTGAGCCATCTCAGAAAAATGATTGAACCAATGGAGAGAGTAGTGGAAGCCCAGTTTACAGCCAGTTGTCAGAAGTATAGCTGTCAATCTACTACTAGTAATTGGTGTTTGGAGTGAGGTGGAGGCAGTCTTGTGTGACTAAGTCCTTACCTTTGGGTCCAGAATGATAATGTCAAAGTTAAATTGAATTATAGGATACTAAGTCAATGTCCACTGGAAAATTTATTGCTAGTGGGGAGAAATCACCATGCATTTCTGGTGACCAGAAATAATGTAGTATTGTGGTGACTATGTGAAAATAGGAAAAGCACTTTCATTTTTCTTGTATCACTTAGAATTTGTCAGAGGATTAAGATTTGCTTGGATGGCTCTGGTTCACAGAAATATGTGATTAAGGAAGAGAAAGGATAAAAGGGCAGAGGATGAGAAACTGAGCCCTGGGTGGCTGTGTAGTGTTCCTTGGTAGCTCAGATCAGTTACTAAAGGTAAAATTAACAGTAGGATTTAGAGATGGGCTCAGTTTCCAGGGAGTTGGTTTACTGGATGCATGAAGAAATACAAACTAATATGGCAACAGTAAAATATATAATCCCTTGATTATTATCTGTATTAACTAAAATGAAGTTAAGAACTGGGTTGGATCTTGATGCTAGGCTAAGCTTTGGTTTTAGTGAGCCTCGAAGCTGCCATCCCAAGGGAAAACTTATGACAGGACAACAGATAGAATTTATAAAAACTCTGGTTACCAAGAAGACAGTCAACAAGGTAGAAGGACAAAACTAAGATACTTCATTGCCTGGCACAGTCAGCGCTCTGTAAATTGTGTACAAATACACACACATATACTTTTCTCTGAAACAAGGCATCTACAAAAGTCAAAGAACTTGTACTTCTGGAACATCATTAGACTCCAGCTCTGGGGATTGAGCCTTTGAACTTGTTTTCTCACCCATAGAATTGCACTCGCATTGCAAATACTGGGTAGTTACCCTGTTTCAGAAGGCATCAACTCTGCTATGCAGTCCCCAACAGGAAACAGATAGGCAGCCCAATTAGAATCATTCATGACAAATAGAGTGAAAGTGTGGGCAGAGCATAGAGAATACATGAGGAACTGGGAAATAACCTAGGCTAGTAGGAAAGTGGAGGCCTTTAACTCTCTGGAGTGAAGGGAGGCAGGAGGAGCTATTATGAAACCTTCGGGGTAAGTTCTGAGGGGAGACTGTCCCTTCTGACCCTTGTTAGAACATCCTGTAGGGTGACCTGGAAGAGAGGGCCAGAGATAGCTTACAACCACATTCTCCTCTCCTATGACTTCATGCTGGAGATCAGATGTATCCAAACCTAACCTGAGACCAGAATTCAAAAGAACCCCTGCTGTACTCCATACACATCAAGCTAGAGAAGGGTGAGGGTGTGAGTGAAAGGATAAATAGATCCCTTTAAATGAGAATAGATCCCCTACTTATTCCTTAAAATATCCTTGTAAAATTATTATTGCAGTTTTTCAGAAGGAGAAACTGACTTTTAAGCAGTGATGCGATTCAACACATTTGTATTTGCACATATACATGCATATTTATATTCTTATATTGTTTTTGTTTCAAAAATGACAATTTATTGTATAAAATTAAAAAATAAAGAGCCTTTCCCCCAAAAAAGTGATAATCAAATAACTTTATAATCACAGATCACTTCCATCAACATAGTTGAGTATATATTAATGATTTTTTTCTTAAAAAAGTGCTTTTTCTTAAGTGCTTTTTATTTATTTATTTATTTATTTATTTATGTGTGTGTGCGTGTGTGTGTGTGTGGTGGGGGGAGAGGCAGGTATATCTGCCATCCCCAAGTGCCCACAATGGCTGGACAAGGTCAGTCCAAAGCCAATAGCAGGGAATTCAATCAAAGTCTCCCATGTGGGAGGCAGGAACCAAATTAGTTGAGCCATCATTGCTGTCTCCCAGGGTCAGCATTATCAGGAAGTTGTGGTCAGTAGAACTGGGTATGAAACCCTGGGCTCTGATACAGAATATGGATGTTTTAACCACTAGAACAAATGCCAGCCCCATATTGATGTTCTTTTTATATGACACTCAAAATTTTTTTCTGTATTTCAGTTTATTTCATTTCAACTTATTTATGAAAGCTTCTGTGAAGATTTCATTGTGCCAGCACTATTCCTTATTCTTTATAAATATTAACTCATTTAAATTTTTATAACAATCCTATGAGATAGGTAATATTACTAATATATGCATACAGATGGGAGAGCTAAGGAAACTTGTCTGGAGTCACATATTTAGTGAATGGTGGAGTGCACATCCAAACCAAATATGTACAATCTGCTTTGAGGCCTATGTTTAACCAGTCTGTTCTACTGAGTCTCACATATAATATATTGCAATATTGGACTTGTTTCTGTTCTCTGCTTTACTTTTATATCTAACTGTATGTTTCAGCACAAATTCATACAGTAGTTCTTTTCCTTGATCATTATAATCCTAATTAAATATGGAAATAAATATTTCAGCAAAGAATAGGATGTGCTAGTAATAAGTTGCTAAAAAAAAATCAGGTAGAAAAAATATACTCCCTAACGCGTATGTAGGCTCAGGAAACTAAAGGAGAGAGGCTCATACTTCTTCCCAAATATTGAAT
Organism: Oryctolagus cuniculus; assembly: GCF_051225735.1. Lineage (NCBI taxonomy): Eukaryota > Metazoa > Chordata > Mammalia > Lagomorpha > Leporidae > Oryctolagus > Oryctolagus cuniculus. Next base: position 66,999,724 of record NC_142880.1, on the reverse strand, counting down.
CCTTTGATTCAAATACCATCACATGAGTCACTTAAATAAGTGAATATATATAATTGGTTCTGTGAATTTAACTAATTGTATAGGAACACAAATAATTTACTGATAATCATTTAACTTACAAATATTCCATTTGATTTGTGCAAGAGGCTTTGAGGATTTGGAAACATTTAGGACAATGCCACTAAAATCTTTTGATGACAGTATGGTTGTGCAGGCAAAATATATTTGTATAAAGATACAATATGAACTAATGCTAGTGTTCCTTAAATTTAATTGAGTACACAACTGATCCACAAGCAAGGGTACTTAAGAGCCTTGCAGATAGCAAATGTGCTGTCTTGGGAATCATGTGAAGAATTTTTATTTTTGGTGTATGCTGCTTGGGATGTCTGAATTCTATATTGGAGTGTCTGGGTTTGAGAATTGGCTCTGCTTCCAATTTCAGTTCCCTACTAATGTGTACCCTGGGAAGTAGCAGTGATGGATCATTGCCATACTGACACGGAAGACCTAGGCTGAGTTTTGGGGTCCTGGCTTTGGCCTGGCCTAGCCTAGGCTGTTGCAGGCTTCTGTGAATGAACCAGTTGATGGAAGCTCACTTGCTCGCCTGTCTGCCCGTCCTCCCTCTCTCCCCCCCCCTCCCTCTCTCCCTTCCTCTCTCTTTCTCCCTCTCACTGCCTTTAAAATAAAAATAAATAAGAAGATACTACAAACTTCAATTTTATTTAAAAAGCAAAATGAATGGACTAAACTGCAAAAATCTTTGACTGGAGTCTTTCCAGATCTTGGAGGTAAAGCACACTTTAGTTGCCCTTGTTGACTATTGAATTCTATAATTGTTTAGGAAGAGAAATGGGAAGGGGAGGCTAAAATCAAGATGTTTATTCCCTTTGTTTTGGGTTCTCTGTCTCTGTCCCTTGACTATGCTCAGATGCCTCAGTTTCCAGCCTTCTGTGGTACCAGATGTCTGGGAGAAAAGGCATTTATTAGAGTTCAAAAATTCCCATCCCAATAACTTTGAAATTATCTTCTACCCTATTTCAGGGAAAGTTTCCATCTTTCTGAGCTGACTCTGGTGGGGACAGTTCTAGCAGACTCCAGTCCTCTTCCTGCCTCCACAAAACATATGGCCATCCTGTGCATATTATGAAGACCAGAGAGTGTGACGTGGCAAAGCCACGTTCTGCAGTGCACATTTACGGCAATTGGAATGTCCATGACATTAACAAGACTCCCCTAACTAAGGTCCTTGGGGCAGGAGCTAACGATGGTCAAACTATTATGTCAATGGTCTAATGATCAAAAATAAGAAATAAGACTCCTATGTTGACAGGTTAGTAATGTTAAAAGACATTTTCTAATATAGAAATCCCTTCCAATATCTGCCTTACTCTCATCATCACAATCTGGCCAGTGAACCATGTTTTTACAAAAAACATGCCATGAACAAATATGACTCAAAGCCATCTCACTTATCTAAACACTAGAACACTTCCCTTTCCCATTGGCACTTATTCTATCTGGAATTCAGCTGAGAAATAGCCAGAGATAATATTATACAAAGTCTATAAGCAACCAAATGTATTTCTCAATATCCCTATATTGTTTATGTGCTTTATTTGTATAGCCCTTCTGATCTTCACTTTGACCTTCATAATACTACTTTATACTCAATTTAACAAGCCTAGGAAGAAGGCTTCATAGTTCAGGGAGTGTTAGAAACAATATATCAGAAAGAGAAAACCCATTAGAATCAGTAAGAAGTCAACGACTGACAGTCATACTGTGACAGAGATGCAGAGAAATGAGAAAAGGCAGATGAGAACTATAAATAAACAAACATCATAGTGGCTTGGATTCATTATGCAGGCAAGTGGGCCTCCACTCATATGAAAAGCATATCTGTATCACAACTCTGCAGGGTAATAAGTTGTTCACAGTGTTGACCCTGAGTCATTGAGCATAATAAAGACATAAAATCATAACAAGTAACCAATGCTTAAGAGGCAGAGAAGCATTTGATTTGTTTTAGAAATGTTTTCCAAACAAAATAGTTCAAATTAAATACATTGTAAGGCTGTATTGGACAAATTATATTTATCCGGAAAATTTATTTGAAACACCTTATTTTCTGATAATGTCAAGTCAGAAAGGTGTGTTATGTCATGAGCACTGAAGATTACAGCTAATTCCATCTTAATTTCATACCCACACTGAAATATTCATGAGATAACATTTCCTCAAATAAAATTTAATAAAGTATATTGTCTGTTTCTTTTTCTTTTCTTTTCTTTTCTTTTTCTTTTCTTTTTTCTTTTTTTTTCTTTTTTTTTCTTTTTTTTTTCTTTTTTTTTTTTTTTTGACAAGCAGAGTGGAAAGTGAGAGAGAGAGACAGAGAGAAAGGTCTTCCTTTGCCGTTGGTTCACCCTCCAATGGCCGCCGCGGCCAGCGCGCTGCGGCCAGCACACCGCGCTGATTCGATGGCAGAAGCCAGGTGCTTCTCCTGGTCTCCCATGGGGTGCAGGGTCCAAGCACTTGGGCCATCCTCCACTGCACTCCCTGACCACAGCAGAGAGCTGGCTTGGAAGAGGGGCAACCGGGACAGAATCCGGTGCCCCGACTGGGACTAGAACCCGGTGTGCTGGCCCCACAAGGTGGAGGATTAGCCTAGTGAGCCGTGGCGCCGGCCTGTATATTGTCTGTTTCTAACATGGCTGCGATCAGGGATGGGGAGAGGGAGACCTGCACAAAAAAATTAGGGGTCATAGTCTAAGTACAAAATGTTTGTACCTGACTAGTTACCTCCAGTTGGGAAGCTGTGGGGAAGATACATTTTCAACCTGTTTAAACTTCAGACAGTATGATCAACAACAGATTGAAGTAATTACGTTAGCAAATGTTTTCAGTAAAGTAGAGGAATGTCATTTAAACAATCCATGTGAGGGGAAGAAAACGTTAGCATTCTGAAAAGCTTGGCTCTCGATACCTCAGTATCATATTTGGCAGACAGAAGTGTACTCAAATAACACATGCGTTTGTTCAGATTCATTTGATTTCTTTATGGGAGATACCAAGATTATTATTTTTTTAAAATATTTATTTGGAAAGGCAAATTTATAGGGTGGAATAAAACTGTTCTAAACTAAAGTCAGACATCCCCAGCGCCCCTCACTTGCCCCTGTTCTCTGTGTTTCACTCTTGTGAATGATCCATGTTGTGTGTTCAACACACTGGTTTGAGCATGGTCGCTATCTTGAAGACCATGATGGAGAATATGAGGCTATGAGGTGCTGGCTGCTGGCTTACGAAGTGTCTGATCTATTATGAATTTGGGATATTTCATGGAGGTTTCTCAGGACCCTTATATCCTAGTATCTCTTTTTCATGAATCCTCTATATGTCCAGAGCAATATAGTATGAGGAAATGAGTTAACTAGTGACCACCTGGATCACTCTAAGAAATACCTGGGAGTGTTGTGGCCAAAATTTACTAATGGAAGGAAAATCTTCCCATTCCACACTTTTCTATTCTAGGCCACTATTTCCATTAGATTTCTATGCCACTAATCAGTAGATGCTCATTAATTTTAGTTTCAAGTCTTAATTCGTAAAATGACTTCCCATTACATCAGTTCTTTTCCTAATTCTGATTGGGTTGAGGAGGACCCATTTCTTTTCCACCTCTGGTTCACCTACTTTGGGAGGGAATGGGATCCTGGAATCCAGTTCTCATATGGCTCTAGGGAATGTGAATGACTGTCTTCTCTCAAAATCAAGTCAATGACTATGTGGCCCTGGTATTGAACTTGAACAATTGTATATTACTTCATGCATTGCCCAGATGGCTTCTATCCATGACTAATGAGAGATTATAATTCAATTGCAAATGACATTAATTGAGGAATTTTTTAAAAAAGACATCAGAGCCAAAAATTATTATTGATTTATTTAATAGCAGAGAGAAACAGAGACAGAGGGATCATTCATCCACGTTTTCACTCCCCACAGGCCTACAACAACTAGGGCTGGGCTAGGTCAAAGCCAGGAGCCTAGAACTCAATTTGAATCTCACATGTGGGTGGCAGGGACCTGAGTATGTCAGCCATCACCTTCTGCCTTCCAGGATACATGTTAGCAGGAAGCTGGGATGGAGAAGGGTGCTGGGAGTTAAACCCTGACACTGTTAGAGGGGATGTTGTTATCTTAACCACTGTACCAATTGCCTACCCCAAGACATGATAGATTTTATTATTTGTTTTATTTTTTCATTTTATTTGAAAGGGGGAGAGAGAGAGAGAGAGAGAGAGAGAGAATATCTTCTAACTGCTGGTTCACTCCCTGAATATCTGCAAAAGTTGAGGCTGGGCAAGACCAAAGCCAGGAGCCTGGGTCACATTTGTGGGAGAGACAAGTACTTGGACTGTCTTCTGCTCCCTCCCGGGTTTGTATTATCAGGAAGCTACAATCAGGAGTGGAGCTGGGACTCAAACCCAGCTACTCTGAAGTGAAATGTAGGCATCCCAAGTAGCATCTTAACAGGTGCTTGCAAAAACATAATTTTTAAAGCAATTTTGTGTGCATTATCTATTGATCTAAAAATCCTGTTTTATAGATGAATAATTAGCAGGAGAGTGACTTATTCAAAGTCACACACCTAAGAATTGGCAGAAGAAAAATGGACTGAGGCCTTCTGGGTCATTCATATGTTCTACTTCCGGTTATCACCTCTCTTGGCCATCCCAGACTATTATATGATGCAGCAACAAATCAGTGTTTTCCTTTGAATGTGAAGGTGATGATATGAATACCATGAAAGGACAGTGCAAAGCCATTCATCTTCCTGTCCCTCATGTGGCAGCAGCAAATATTTCTAAGGTGTTTGGGGTTCATGAATAATAAAGCTTTAGAAGGAGATACATCTGTCTGTCCTTCTGGCATTGAACATTGTAACATGGTCAGCAGCAGGGTCAATCTAATCAAGGGAACAATCATGTATAATGAATCGATTAAGCTGCTTTCGTTAAAATACAGAGAAAGGAAGAAAAGATCTACAAACATATAATGTAATATAGGCAAAAAAATATATCACTTATTTTAAGTCTGATGAAGTGGTTGAGTTTATTTACCATCTTTCTTTTGAAGCAGAAATTCTAGAGTGAAACTGGCAAAAGCACAGTACAGATTACCCAATGTTGCTGGAAACACTTGCCTCCGTGCTCACCCACATATTGCAAGTGCATTTCAAAGGACTCATAACTTCCACACTCCTTTGGTCATGCTAGCTCAATTAGACGGGCCAGCCTGGCCTTTTTCATCATGCCCTGTGGGAATACCCTTTTATATTGGTGGGGATCCTAGGGCTGAATGAGAGAACAGAGTGAGAAGCCAGTTCCAGGGGAGTATTTGATCTCTGAGTTGGGTCACTTTAAGAGCAGACTCTTGCAGTCTCATGTCACCTGAGGCCATCAACTTGGCCAAGCAAACTGCTGTCAAATACAAGCATTTACCTAAGGTAAATCTTGAATGACTGGCTATCAGCGATGCTTGTGTTCACTGAGCCTGCAATTCTTGACAATAATGCCTCAGAAGTAGGTTTGTTCAGTTTGATTCCCGGCTTTCTGCTGGAAGTGGTACAGAAAAGAAAAGAAGAGAAACTGCATGACAGATTCCAGAACTCGAATCCGTGGATAAATCCATAGGAATGTGCCAATCCCTGCCATCTTTATCATCTTTATCCCCCTCACCGCTTCTCATTAGATTCTACAGCTCCTACCTTTCTTCCTACTTTTTTTTTTAACTAGGAGAAATAAAGGTGGAGGAAGATGAAAAAATGCAGAGTGATACAGGGCACAGGAGTAAGAGGGGGGAATGGGAAAAGGAAGCATGTTTCTTTCTTTTTCAAAGACATTGTTTTTTGTTATTATCAGTGTTTCTTTTTTCAAAAAATTATTCATTCATTTGAGAGACAGAGAGAGGAGAGAGAAACAGAGAGAGAGAAAGAGGAGAGGGACAGATATAGAGAGAGCTCTCATCCACTTATTTGTTCCCCAAATGCCTGCAACTGCATAGACAGGGCCAGGTCGAAGTTCAGAGCAAGGAACTCAATCCAGGTTTCCATGTGAATAGCAGGGACCCAACTACTTCAGACATCATTGCTGCTTCCCAGGGTCTGTAGTAGGAGAAAGTCGGAGTCAAGATCCGAGCCAGGAATATAACCCAGGTGCTCCAAAGTGGGAAGTGGATGCCATGACCAGTATCTGAGCCACCAGACTGAATGGAGTCAGGTTCTGAGTGGATTGTATACTTGCAGCATGCCCTACTCCACCTCCCCTAAAAAGATGCAAACTAAGACTCCTTTGTGCCTGTGGCCTCAGACAATCAAGTTCCCTTCAATACAGTCCTTGTCTGGATCATAATGTGCAGCCACACTTGATCTCATCAGCTTGTTCCTCTGGGGTAATGGGATGTTACAGCCTGCTCCTCAGAAGTTCTCTTCTGGTGTTTCCTTGTGGATTCCATGGAGTTCGCCACTGGGGGAATTTATGTAATTTATGTAAAGAAACCTGTAGTTGTTGTTATTGTTGTTTTTTTTCAAGACAGGCTGTGGGCAATGTACCTGAGACATGCCAACCATGGCTCACCTACTGGTTGCTGCAGTCTCTTCATTTTGAATTTGGGAATAAGAGTAAAGAAAAGGACCCACAGACCATTACATCAAGAAAAGTCCAGTCACTAACAATTATGCAACAGTAACAGAGCCCTAACAAGGAGCACTTCTAGTGAATGAGACTGCGGCTGGGCTTTAAGAACATGGAAAGCCCTTAGACAGCAAAGGTCATGGAGTAGAGACTTCTCTTTTCTTTGATAGTAATCCTACCATATATTTGTTGATCTCTGGCTTCTTTTCTATAATGGAATCACAATTCATGACTTAATCTATCATGGGAACTGTCAGAAACAATAAGAATTTATTTGAAGAGGTTTATAATAATTGGCTAATTTCAGCATCATGTTTTACTCTAGTCCATTTCTTATTTGTGTAGATAGTTTGGGAATCACTCCCGTGTGACAGATGCTAGTTCTCAACCATGGCTCTTAGAATATTAGAATGACTTGAGATGTTTTAATTCTTGTGCTTAGCCCAAGTCAATTGAGTCACAATCTCAGGAATGGGATCTTTTCCTATGTAATGGTCATGAAGAGAGTTAACTACAATATCTTCTAGAAGCTTTTGAATGTTTCACTTCACATTTAATTCATCTGGAATTCATGATTTTTAAATTTTGTTTTATTTATATCTATATATTTATATTGTATTTGCATATAACCGTTAGCGTATACATAGTTGTGTACAAAGAATTTTCATAAACTCAAAAATGTCTATAGCTAGAACTCAAATTAAGAAACAGAGTATTACCAGTTTTCTTGGAGCCAGCATTATACTAAACTTCTTTCTGACTGATACCCCCAAATGGATGGTAATTATCCTGATTTTTAACATCATAGATTAGTTTTATACTTTCTTGTATGATCTATATAAAGAAAATAAATGACATGTAATGTCTTGTTAGACTTCAATTTTTCAATATCATGTCTATGAGATCCCTTCATATTGCTATGTGTAGGTATAGTTGACTCATTTTCATTGCTGTCTAATAGTCCACTGTGTAGATATGTCACATTTCATTCTGTCTTTCATTGATGAGCATTTGGGTAGTCTCCAGTTTCTGATTATTACAAATCATGTTGCTATAAATATTCATGCATATGTATTTTGGTGAACATATGTATATGTTTTTGTTAAGAATATATTAAGTAGACTTACAAATGGTCAGTAAATACTGCCTGGCAATTTTTACAGTAAGTTAAAATTGATGATACTAAATGCATCTGTTTATCAAAACACATGAGGAAGAAGTGAATAGTAAGCCTACAGTGTGTGGGAAAATATCTGAAATAAATATATCAAATAAAGGACTAAAAGAATATATAAAGGAAATTCCTACAAACCAAATAGAACAAAGATAAAATAAAAAGAATGACAAAGGCTTGAACAGATATTCCTCAAAACAAGATATTTGAAACTTCTAAAGAGCTCAATTACACTTGAAATACAGAGAAATAAAAACTAAAATTACTAGGAGCTCCAAGCACTCATCACCTAGAATGGCTAAAATGAAAAAGACAGCAATATAAAACCTACAACTAGATGAAGCAACTGGAATCATCATAGATATGCTGCTGGTGGGAGTAGATATTGGTAAACCAGTTTGAAAAATTGTTAGGTATAGTTTTTTTTTTTTTTAATCAAGCAAGAGTTTTCTGTTATGGCCAGGATGAAGAATCACAGCTCATGATCAAGGAAACATCATTTCTCCTTTTTTCTGCTTTGTATTAATATAAATCTGCAAGAGCTAATGCAGGAAGACTTTTAGTGATTTTCTTCTGTTTATGCTTCCTTGTGTGCTCTGCCCTTTGCTTCCACAGCATAATTTTCTCTCTGTGTTGGTAGCACAGTAATCAATTCTGGGATATGAGTAAGCACTCCCTGCTAAATCCATTGCCCTTAGTTTAGATCCAGGACAAGGGATGAGAGACTGCAGTTCAAAGCCTTGCTCAGCTATCCACTTGTTCAACAGTGATTTTCCTCATTTCCCTCTGAATATCTCCATTCCCGTACCTATGAAATAAAGTACCCGCTTTCCTGTTGCCCTTTGCCATACCCTTATGTCATTACAGTACAGATTGCTACTTGTTTATAGACAGAAGTTTTCTCCATAGGACAACAGTTTAGTTATTACATGTTAGTTACATGTTAGTTATTTATGTTTCAGGCGAAAATGAGAAATGATGGTTCTTGAAAAAGTGGTTTTGTGAGATTTTTATGTATTAAAATGGAAAGATTTCTAAGATATTTGGCTGCATTATACATTTTTTTTTCATTTTTATAAAGATTTATTTATTTATTTATTTATTTTTTTATCTTTTATTTAATGAATATAAATTTCCAAAGTACGACTCATGTGTTACAATGGCTTCCCCCCCATACCGTCCCTCCCACCCACAACCCTCCCCTTTCCCACTCCCTCTCCCCTTCCATTCACATCAAGATTCATTTTCGATTATCTTAATATACAGAAGATCAGCTTAGTATACCTCAAGTAAGGATTTCAACAGTTTGCTCCCACACAGAAACATAAAGTGAAAAATAATAGATGATTTTTTTTAAATGATGATGAAATCAGAGCAGACCTATTGTCATGTTTAATCCCAGTGAGAGTCAAGTTGGGAATTGATAATTTCTTTCTTTTTTTTTTTTTTTTTTTTTTTTTTTTACAGAAGATCAGTTTAGTGTACATTAAGTAAAGATTTCAGTCGTTTGGCTGCATTATACATTACAATCATGTTAAGTACAAAATGTATAAGAGGGATAAAATAATATAAATATTTAAAACTTAAGCAATATTAGCTATTTTGAAAAGATACAGAATAATGATACATGAAATGCACTGGTTATAGAACAGGGTAGGAAGGAAATTTTTCACTGTAGAATATTTTTTGGATTTTGATCCATGTGAACATATTACCCTTCAGAAGACAAAACCCAACATAACAGCACACACACAAATACACACACATATGCATGCAGACACACAAACACACACCTGTGTGACTACTGAAGTGTAGGCTCCTGGACCTTCCCCCAGAAATCACGTCCAACAGTTATGGAGGAGGTGAAGAGTCTGCGGTTTTATCAGTGCTCCCCACTTTCAACACTGATTTCACGTGGTTCTGAAATTGCAAGTACTTGGGCCCCTGTACCCACATGGGAGAGCTGATTGGAATTATGTGCTCCTGACTTTGGCCTGACCCAGCCCTGGACATTTTGGGGAGTGAACCAGTGACAGAAGATCTCTCTCTGTTTCTCCCTCTCTATCTGTAACTCTGCCTTTCAAATAAAATAAATAAATCTTTTCATTTAATCAAACAGTATTTTTCACTTTGTGTTTCTATGTGGGTACAAACTGTTGAAATCTTTACTTAATATATGATAAACTGATCTTCTGTATATAAAGAGAATTGAAAATGAAAAAAAAATCTTTTTAAAAATGTTATGTAAACATGTATTATGAAAAAAGTATGCATGTATTTCTTTGCATCAAAGTAAACCTACTTTTTCCAAATATTTATTTATTTATTTTAAAGGCAGAGCTACACAGAGAGGACATGCACACACACACACACTCACACACACACCTTGCATCTGATTGTTGACTCCCCAGATGTCTGCAACTGTCAAGTCTGGGCCATGCTGAAGTTAGGAGCCAGGAGCCAGGAAACAGGAACTCCATTCAGGTCTCCCACATGGGCATGCGCCCAATACTTTGGCCATCAGCCACTGCCTTCCTAGGCACACTATCTGGAAGCTGGATTGGAAGTGGAGTAGCCGGCAGTCTTACTGGCACTGTGATATGGTATGCCAGCCTCACAAGAGGTGGCTTAATCTTCTTCATCATAACACTACCCTCTCTTTGGTCTCTCTTTTAACTCCACCCACAAACATATGCACAAGATCAATCTTACTACTTCTAGCTCTGGAAACATTACTGCCAACGATAATCAACTTGTCAGGGGTGCTTGGTGAAAAGGGACTGGCCATTCATCAGTCAGCTTCCAAGAATGCTTTCCTTTCCTCCTGTGCAAGTAAATGGCCAGCACAGTATATACACAGCTGACCTCCTGAGGTCCCACAATTGTACAAAGCCAAACTGTCTCTGAGATAGACACCGTGGTATATGTGGAGCCAGGCTCCCTCTGAGATGCCACAGTGTACAGTCAACCTCCTCCTGATGTATGAAGTAGGAAACAACAATGGTGCATAATAAGGAAAAATGAGAAGGAATGAGTTGAATTCAAGCTTCTGTCCATCTCTATTTGTCCCAAGTTTTTTATTTTTTTATTATTTGACAGGTAAGTTTATAGACAGTGAGAGAGAAACAGAGGGAAAGGTCTTCCTTCCATTGGTTCACTCCCTAAATGGCCGCCATGGCCGGTGCTGCACCAGTCCTAAGCCAGGAGCCAGGTGCCTCCTCCTGGTCTTGCATACGGGTGCAGGGGCCCAAGCACTTGGACAATCCTCCACTGCCCTCCTGGGCCATGGCAGAGAGCTGGACTGGAGGAGGAGCAGCTGGGACTAGAACTTGTGCCCACATGGGATGCCGGTGCCACAGGTGGAGGATTATCCTGTGCCGTGGCGCCAGCCTGTCCCAAGTTTTTAAAAGCAAGATTAAAATATGAAAAAAGGAGCTGAGCATTGTATCATATAAAAATGAAGGAAACCTTGCCATTGGAACCATTTCTGCCAAGAAGCAAGTGTTCAGAATCCTTAAGAGAAATTATATAAACATATGGTTCAATGATTGAATTAAGAAGAAATTCTTGTTGCTGCCATTGTGGCCTAGCAGGAAAAGCCACAGCCCGCAGTGCCAGCATCCAATATGGGTGCCAGTTCGAGTCCTGGTTGCTCCACTTCCAATCCATCTCTCTGCTATGGCCTGGGAAAGCAGTGGAGGATGGCTCAAGTCCTTGGGCCCCTGCACCCATGTGGGAGACCCGGAAGAAGCTCCTGGCTCCTGAATTCAGATTGCATTGGCCAGCTCTGACCATTGCAGCTATCTGGGGAGTGAACCAGCAGATGGCAAACCTCTTTCTCTCTCTCTGCCTCTCTGTAATTCTGCCTTTCAAATAAAATAAATAAATCTTTAAAAAATTCTTTAAAAAGTTGTGGGAGGTAAACAACAAATTAAAGTTCATTTCAGAATGAATTTATGAAGAATGATATGTCTAGTTTCCCAGACAGAGCACTTTAGAGACATTTTTAGGGTTAGAGGACTAGAACTTTGGTGGAATCAAATGGCCTTAGTGGTGATCAAATTATGCCATTTAGAGCAGGTGCCTGGAGATCGGGAAGACCATCTGCACAGGTGGTCTGTGAGTGTTTGGAAACTTTCGCTTCTGTGGCAATACTTGCTGCTCGGTGTGAGCCACATGGGTTTTCATTTTTAAAATGTAGTGCTCTGCTGGGAATAAATTACTTCCTCTAGCTACTGCCTCAGGCGATGACATACCTTCCTGAACCCAGCATTGATGCCGGTAGGATTGCCTAAAAGCATCAAGCTTGACTCATGAGCACATATGGCATTGATATTTAAAACAAAGCCTGGGTGTGGAGTTCTGTTTTTATCTATTATGCCATGTGCACTAATAAGGACTTCACAAAAGAGACCAATTTGGTCTGAGTGGCTCTAGCTACATCTAAGGGAGGAGTAGGACATCTACTAATGGGTAGTCATGTCACTGAGCTAGTTTTATGAAAAGAAAAAAAAATACTGCATTAGTTTTTATCAAATACAGAAAAAAATAGAAAAATGTCAGCTCACTGTTGTTTACTGACTTAATTTTTTAAAGCCATGCTCCGTTAGAACCAGGCAGGTTTGGGACAAAGCCTGGTGGGACCTAAGCTAAGCTTAATGGGCTTTTGGGTATCATCCAGGCCTAAAACTATAGGGATACATTGATTTCAGTGGAGCTGGAGTGATGTTGTCTCATCCAATGGGAAGGCACAGTGGTGTGGAATTCTTCAGACAATTATGGAACACCCAGAGCCAAGTGGACATTAACATGGGTGTGGAGATGAGATCCTGGAAAGAAGACAGACAATAATGATTCTCTGGAGAAGTCTGTTAACAAGATCTGTGTAGGTTCTTGGAGCCCCCATGAGTAGTCAATATCATTCCTAAGGTTTTACCCCATTGGTTGTTGTCTTCTCTCTCTGCGTTTTTTAATGCAATTGTCCTATCCCATATGATCACATTTAAGTTGACATTGCAGCTGGGATTAGAGTGCGGTAAGTGGGCAAATGCAGAGTCATATTCGGTTTTCACATAAAATGTTGATATTTTTATCATGGACTTGGGGCATTGTGTTTTTAAAAAATATTGCATCAGGTTCCGGCACCGTGGCTCACTTGGTAAATCCTCTGCCTGTGGCACCGGCATACCATATGGGCACCAGGTTCTAGGCCCTGTTGCTCCTCTTCCAGTCCAGCTCTCTGATGTGGCTCAGGAGGGCAGTGGAGGATTGTCCAAGTGCTTGGGCCCTGCACCTGCATGGGAGACCAGGAAGAAGCACTTGGCTCCTGGCTTCGGATTGGCGCAGCGTCAGCCATAGCAGCCATGTGGGGAGTGAACCAATTGAAGGAAGACCTTTCTCTCTGTCTCTCTCACTGTCTATAACTCTACCTGTCAAATAAATTTAAAAAAAGCTAAAAAATTGCATCAAATATTGTTTATCTTGATTACTGAGTTTTTTGATCATCCATATATATATATATATATATATATATATATTTTTTTTTTTTGCCTGAGGTAAGTGTCTCACTTGCCTCACCCCAACCCCTTGTTTTGGCCCTGGCTTTGTACAAAAATATGATTTACACAGAAATGGCCCATTGATATCTCACTGCATCCTCATGGAGGATGGGAATTTTACCTTCTGATGATATGGAAGAAACACTTTCTTCCCCAGAATGTTGGAAAGATAAAAAAAAGTCAGCAAACTCCCATAGTTTTGGTTTCTGTTAAGCATTAGCTATCTCCTTGTGGACATTTTAATCCATGAAGTTTAGTTCAAATCAGTATAATTTCTTTAAAAGTAGAACCCACATTAAGCCATGTTTCTATTTAGTATTTAAAATAAAGGATAATCCATTGCTCTTGTCTTGAAATGAATTTTTATTTATTTTATTTTTAAATTTAGTTTTACTTTGAAATGAATTTTTATAAATCCTCCATTTGCTTGGCAATGAAAAGAACTTTTTGAACCTTAAACATGATAAATCCTTTTAAATTAACTCAAGAGTTGTTAAATGAGTCTGTACCCTATAAAGTAGAAAAATGGCAGCAAGGATTACCTTTCTGCAGAGAAAACCAAGTCCAAACTACAGGAAAGAAGGCAGCTTGAGAGGTGCTTTTTCTCTCTCGCTTTTGATCAGTCCCTACCATGGTCAGCATTTGTCAGGCTACCCAAGTGGTGTGCTGGTTTTTGGACAAGTATGGACATAGCAAGATGGTTTTCTGTAATGACTTTCTACCTTCTTCCTTTTCCCATTTTCCCTACCCACTAAGAAACCTGTCCTGACGATCCTGTTGCTAGGTTGTGAATATAATCTGGGACCCCAAATTATGCAAGAGGTTTGAGTCCCAAAGTCATGAGTTAATGGTATTAAGAAGGTGGAAACTTAATTTATATTGTAATATAAAAGTGTGGTATTTAGAGGTGTGTGTTTGGGGAAAGGTTTAGAAAGTGATTGGATTAGATTAGGCCATTAGGGTAGAGCCCCCATGATTAAATTCTGGTAGATTTATAAGACACCATATGAAAATAAATAGACACACACACACAGTCTATCTTTTTTCATATGATGCCCTATGCCACCACTGTACTCTGCCAAGAAGAATGCTATCTCCAGAGGTTGAGCCAATGAAGCCTGACTTATGTTGGACTGTGAACCTCCAGAACTGTGAACCAAAATGAACATATTCCCTTTATAAAGAGTCTGCCTCAGATATTTTGCCATAGTGATGAAAACTTGACTAATACACCTTTATATTCCAGCCAGCAGTCTATACTGCAGATGCTTTGCTTTGCTCCTTCCTCACTCCTTCAGTCAGGGTTGCATATGAATGTAGGTAATGGAGCCCCAATGATTCTAGGTTGACCAAGCATCAGTTTATTTTCTTATGTGCAGAGACACGGTAGCCATGGCAGCTGGGGGTTATTTTAATCTGGGCCTATTGTTTCACTGAATAAAATTATATAACAAAGAATGATGTGTTTGCATTTTTAAATTATATACCTTTTTCTATGCCTAAAAATAGATAAATACTGAGTAGAACATGCTAGGTGTATGGTAAGTTAAAGGGATGGATAAAAAGAAAATCTTCATGGAAGATTGAAGGCTAAGGATAGATTCTAACAACTAGAGACACAATCCAGAGAACTGTCATGTGTTGGGTTAAATTCACACCAAAGGACCACAATCTACCTGTAGAAAATTACGTTCAAAACCTATGTCTCAAGTGTGGATTCATGCAGGAGCCAAGTGTGAGGATGTGACTTAAGCATTTCAGTGTAAAATATGGTAGAAATGGGTAATGTACAGAGAAACTCAAAGTCGTAATTAGAAAAGATCCCACTGGGAAACCACATGCAGTCATCTGACTTAAACCTAGAGAGTATAAAATGGTAACATTTTTGATTACTGGATCCATGGAAGATTAAGGGAAAGATCCAGGCTAATTGCCTACTGGAGTCTCTTTTCCTCTCTTAGAGTTTAGGAGGACATGTGCATCCAGAAATATCCCAAGGACTTCAGTTCTACGGGAAATATACCCCACAGCTGTGCTTCCTGCAGCTCAAGGAAAGACATTTCCATGTCAGAAGAAGCTGACTCAATAATAAAAGGCATCTACATGAACAGACGGTGAAACTATTAAAGCTCTTGAGTTACCCCTGTGATTCATTGTGCCATCAGGGAAAGTACTCAGGTTTTGGAGATGGACAGCCATTGATGGAAATCCTGACTCTAGACATTTACTAAACAGACAACTTTGAGAGGCTTACTTAACCACTTTGATCTTTATCTTCCTTACTCATTTAAATTTTATTAGACACACATTTGAATCAGATACTAAAAATACTAAAATAAGTGATATCCCACGCCTTTAGAATGTTATAGTACATGTTTCCCAGTTTAATTTTGGAAATTCAGCAGGACTAACAGGGTTAATGAAAAGTATCTAGAATTAAACAATTGTTAGTTTTTATTTCCATTTTCCTAGCTTCTGGTTACTGCTTTTAAGTATTTTTCTCAGAAGGTGGAAACTTAATTTATATTGCAATATAAAAGTGTGGTATTTAGAGGTGTGTGTTTGGGGAAGGGTTTAGAAAGTGATTGGATTAGATTAGGCCATTAGGGTAGAGCCCCCATGATTAAATTCTGGTAGATTTATAAGATACCATATAAGATACCACTTCACAGGTTATAATTATACTTTCAAAACTAAGTCCAATGCCACCTTTTTCAACTTTACCTAATTTGCCAGTTTTAATCACTCTGATTTATATTACACTGTGTAGCTACTTGACTCTAACCTTAGGCCAAGCTTCTCAACATTGTAGCACATTCTTACATACAGTAGGTTTTCAATACAAGCTGATTAAATTATATTTAAAGAAGGCCAAAATGGAGAGAGAATATGGTCAATGTATTTCAGTCTTAAGGTTATAGGAATATTTGTAGTGTCTCCTGTGAGATCAAGTCCAGATTCCCTTTAATGAATAAAGAACCTAAGCTTCCACATTTTTGGAAACATTTTAGCTGAAAGCCCACTGCCCTTTGATGAAGAGAGCCATGTTTTCCAATTTTGGGCCCCCCTTTAGTCTGTATTTAATGCAGGGGGAAAAAGGCTAACCCTCTTCTCTACAAATTTCATTTCTGAAAGTCCATATCAGCTCCATGGGGTTGGCTGAGGCACTTTGTGAGACTACATCACAGTACACTTTCTTCATTGTCAGTCCTTTGTCCTTTACTTCTCCAGTGGGTTGACTCCACTGGAGTCTTCCCCACGTGCTAATCACCTGTTCAAATTCTGCCTCCCAGGGAACCCCAGCTTTCAATGGTTGGTGTCAAGGGTAGTCCAGGAAAGTATACATTAAAGTAAGATTTTGGACTGGAACCCTACTGGACAAATGAGAATGCCAGTTGTGGTAGTATGTGAGTACTGAAAGCTATTGGTATAAGGCAACAGTGTAAATTTTAAGATTTATATCAATGGTGAACTGGGACCAGCAGAACAACTACACTGTTGGAAGAAAGTGCGCCAGGGATGCAGTGTGTCAAGTATTTGAGAAGTGAGAAAGAAATTATGTTGAAAACAATACAATCAGATGACTGTTGGCTGAGGCAGTTGATATTTTGAAAAAAAAAAATGAAAAGGGGTGATTAATGAGCATTGAAAGGTTAAGTGGGAAAACCAGACCGCATCCTCTGTAACAAATAGATCCTTATCTCTTGCACTTTGCAGATAAAATAAAAACAAAACGACAAACAACAAAACTCACAAGACAAAAACTGAGAATCAGGCCTAGTGCTTAAGCATAAGAGCAGAATATTTCTAGAGAGGACTGAATTCTCAATGTAAGTTTTTACAGCCTAGATCAAGGTCCTGATTGAAAGAACAGGATACTGATATATAGGGTAGGGACACTTGGATTGTTATCTCTAAATTGAGACATTTATAGATCTAATTCTAGATTCTTTTTTTTTAAGATTTATTTATTTATTTGAAAGAGTTACACACAGAGAGAAGGAGAGGCAGAGAGAGAGAGAGAGAGAGAGAGAGAGAGGTCTTCCATCCGCTGGTTCATTCCCCAATTGGCCGCAACTGCCAGAGTTGTGCCAATCCGAAGCCAGGAGCTTCTTCTGGGTCTCCGACATGGGTGCAGGGGCCCAAGGACTTGGGTCATTTTCTACTGCTTTCCCAGGCCACAGCAGAGAGCTGAATCAGAAGTGGAGCAGCTGGGACTGGAAATTGTACCCATATGGGATGCTGGCACTACAGGTGGTGGCTTTACCTGCTATGCCACAGTGCCAGCCCTAATTCTAGATTCTTATGAATTCTTTGGACTTAAAAAAGTACCCCTAGCAGCACTTGCCTGCCTGCCTTTCTCTCTCTCTCTCTCTCTCTCTCTCTCTCTCTCTCTCATCATTTTGTATTATCTATCATCTAGCTATTTATCTCCATTCTTCCATAATATGTTAAGAGCTATTGTAGTGAGGAAGGACAAGTGGAAGTCTCTAAAACTGCTATTTACTGCAAAATGGTAAATAAAATCCAATATCATGTCCTAGGAAGAAAGTAGAAATTAGGTATAACTTTAAAAATTTAAAGCATGCAGAAATGGTAGTTTCTGTCATATCTCCATCTGTTAGTTTTGTCTCTATGCAATCCAGATCAATTCCGTTAACAGTGTGTGACTGCAAAATCAATCAAGTGGTCTCCCTGGTGGTGGTTGTGCTAGACAATATATTGAAATATCTTTCCTAAGGAAGATAATATGACCTCAAGTTCATGGTACACAGCCATTGTTCTGGCAAATGCATTCTTTTCCATCAGGTAAAAAGGTTGCAAAACCACGTTCTATTACAATAGGACAATTTACGTTTATAGTTTTGCCCTTGGACAATGTTAAATCTCCTACTGTTTGTCATGATATAATGCCAAAGATACTTGGACGATTCAAAAATCCTAAGAAATATTGTACTGATTCATTGTGTCAAAGGCATTATGTTACATAAACTAGATGGTCAAAAAGGTGCCTATTATATTCAATGTGTTAGTATGACATATGAGTTACTGGAACTGGGAGATAAAATTTACAATTCAGGGTGTTTCTGCATCAGTAAAAACTGTACTGATTTTTTTAAAGAAGTGGAGTAGTTTGGGGAATGCTCTGTAATGTTAAAGACTAATCACTGTATCTCTCATTTTCTACCATGAAGGAGATACAATACTTACAAGGCCTTTTTAGGTTTGAGAAGCACCTGTACCATGCCTCTGAACTCTGTTAACAGAACACATAACAACCCTTAGGAAAGCCCAGCAGCTTTGATTTCTATTTAGAGTAGGAAAGGGATCTGTAGTAAGTCCAGTTTTTGGTGAAAGAAGGTCCTATACTTGGGCCAGATGACCCAGTAGACATTGGAGGGATTTATGGTGGGAAAAGATAGAATGGTTTTATAACAAGCTTCATTAGGAAAATCGATACATAGACACTGACTATGACATCTGCAACGGAGAATTGTACATCTATAGTAAAATACATCCTGGCATGATACTTATTCTTGGTAGAGATGGCACATCTGATCATGGGTTTTCAAGTGATGATGCAGTTGGAATTCTCCTTTATAAGCTAAATTACATCAAACTTCCACATGTAATAAGGTTCATTAGGCCTACCATTGTAAAAAGGAAGTAATATATGCACCATCAGTCATGAGATGAGCTAGAAAATACAAGTGAATTTCTTAAGAAGTGTATGTCCCAGAACTCCATGCCATTCATTCACTATCTCACCATCATTTCTCCTGTAGCTCATACCTATGCCCACACCTGGCCTACTTTATGATCTGCAGATGAGGAAAGACCAAATTTAGTTCATAGATAAGTTGGCTTAATATGTTGGTGGAAAAAAATGTTAATGGACTACAGTGGTCACCTTGAAATATGTCAGTGAAGGGCAATTATCTTAAGGGTCAGAACTTCAGGTGGTACCACCTGTTGACACATTTTATATGTACCAATGGCTTGAGCAATTGGTAAGGGCCTGAAAGGTCAATGATTGAAAGATTGAGAAAGTCTGGCAGCAGAGGGAAATGCATATGAACCCATGGAAATGGACATAAAGTATAAGCTTTTGTATCTCATGTAAATACCCACTAGAGAGCATTAACCACACAAGAGGTAGTTAAAAAAATCTACATTGGTGGACACTGCATGGATTTGCCAACATGGAAAGGATTGATGTTGTCACTGGCTCCAGAACATGGGCTCTCATTCAACAAGCCAGACTGACCTATTACCATTAACAACGTGCAACAACAGAGACCAATACTAAGCACCCAGTATGACATCATCCTTCAGAATATCAAGGGATTAGTTTGGCGTGTTGTTTACATTGCCCTCTTTACTTGGAAAGGGACAATGATTCACTGTATCTGGAGTCAGGA
Organism: Oryctolagus cuniculus; assembly: GCF_051225735.1. Lineage (NCBI taxonomy): Eukaryota > Metazoa > Chordata > Mammalia > Lagomorpha > Leporidae > Oryctolagus > Oryctolagus cuniculus. The sequence goes on along the minus strand of NC_142880.1, from coordinate 66,979,872 downwards.
TCTATTCAAAGTATTATTCTGACTCCTAGGACTTCTGTCAACACTACCACCTGGGGTTTGATCAGATGACATGGGGCCTTCGTCACAATTTCAGATTGCTTGTAAACTGAGTTCTTCAAAATGAAACATTAAGAAAGTCATCTTTTAGTGAGACTGACTATGCAAACATGTATTTATAGGATTTTGATGTTATAGTTAACATTACTTCTTATACTATTATTTGTTTGTGGAGCAACATACTCATTTCTCCAAAATGTAGAATCTTCACTTTAGATATGTGGCCACCAATTGTCATAGTATATTAGAATCATATTTATGAGTAGAACATGAGCAGTCACAACTAGAAATATATAAAATTATTTATTAAAACAGTTAAGCTAAATAAATATACATTATATATCCATTAAAGCATATAACTTTTTAGAAGAATAGGGTTTTGGAAACAGTTCTTCAGATGGTCTTCCATTTATTGCTAGAGGAGCCCAAAACTGGTTGACTAAATCTCAGAGCATCTCATCTCTTTCCTGAGGTTTGCATTTAATTTACATAAAATTCTTCTACCTAAGGAAATATTTTTCTTCTTTGTAACATGATTCTGTTGAGAATATTGTAAAATCTCAGTCTTATTTAAGTTTTTTTTTCAAACAATTTTAAGCATATCATAAACCCTTAAAACAGACATTTTACCTGAGGTTTTTGATTGGTTTTGTCACCAATGAGATTAATTTTAGGTTTTATTAATAATAATTTTTTAATGAGTCAATATTCCTAGGATAGTACTGTCCCCAAAGAACACAATCTTTTAAAATCACATTGATTTCTGATAAGAAATCAGAGTCAGTTTTATATTTTGATTTATTTGAAAAAAAAAATACTAGATTTCTTTAACAACTCTTTGAGTCAATTTTATTTTTAAAGTGAGTAATCTTGGGGTCAGCGCTGTGGTGTAGTGGGTAACGCCATGAGCTGAAGCGCCGGCATCCCATATGAGCACTGGTTCGAGACCCAGCGCTCCACTTCCAATCCAGCTGTTTGCTATGGCCTCAGAAAGCAGAAGGTGGCCCAAGTCCTTGGACCCCTGCACCCACGTGGGAGACCGGGAAGAAGCTCCTGGCTCCTGGCTTCGGATCAGCTCAGCTCTGGCCGTTGCAGTCAATTGGGGAGTGAACCAGCGGATGGAAGATCTCTCTCTCTCTCTCTCTGCCTCTCCTCTCTCTGTGTAACTCTGACTTTCAAATGAATAAATAAATCTTTTTTAAAAACTGAGTAATCTTTATCATTTTGGGTCTCATTTTTTTACTTTGTTACTCCTATGTTGTGTATTTTTGTAGTGTGCTTGCTTCCCTTTTTCAGCTTTTCAGCGTCCCTCTCCTTCCTGCTGTACCTTCTGCTTTGCCCCTGATTTCCTCCAGCTCTCACTGTAGACCTTCTCGAGCGGGCTGGTCCCTCTGCACATCTGCTGCAGGCCCTCCTTCCATGCTCTCCACTCACTCTGCAAGCACAGTTCCCCCACATGCGGTCTGAGGTCTCTCTGCAGAATTCAGTAGAGATCTGTGTCCTCCTTTCTCCCGCTTAAAATCCAATAACATAATGGCGTTACAAACGTTTTGGCTTTCTGACCTTTTTTTTTTTGAAATTTAACAATAAATTATACATATAGGTACATATATAAACACATCAAATCTATGATATGTAAACACATATATAAATATTTATATGCATAAAAGATCTCTAAAGATGGCTCATTTAAGAGTCATAAGAAAGAGAAAAGGAAATAAAAACAGCTCTCTACCAAAGCACTGAGTCTTTTTTTTTTTTTTTTTTTTGACAGGCAGAGTGGACAGTGAGAGAGAGAGACAGAGAGAAAGGTCTTCCTTTTGCCATTGGTTCACCCTCCAATGGCCGCCGCGGCCGGTGCGCTGCGGCCGGCGCACCGTGCTGATCTGAAGCCAGGAGCCAGGTGCTTCTCCTGGTCTCCCATGGGGTGCAGGGCCCAAGCACTTGGGCCATCCTCCACTGTACTCGCAGGCCACAGCAGAGAGCTGGCCTGGAAGAGGAGCAACCGGAACAGAATCTGGCGCCCAGACCGGGACTAGAACCCGGTGTGCCGGCGCCGCAAGGCGGAGGATTAGCCTAGTGAGCCGCGGTGCCGGCCAGCACTGAGTCTTTATCTTACCTGGCAAACATCCAGGAAGTGAGTCAAAAATGGTGAGCAACTCTTTCTGGATGCTGATGATTCTCAGTAGAATTTATTGACCGATTGTTTGGAAGACAAATTTCTCACATCGTCCCCAAGTAGTTTAAATGTGTATAGGGAGAGTCTGGTGTCCCTTACTACATTAGACAGTGTGTGGCTTGTTTTACTGATGGTTTGAAGAGACCACATCATGTCACTCTAAAGGGAATTTAATGTTGTCATTAAGGTAATGTTTAAAGAAATCAATGGTGCCACTTTATTATTCAATTGTAATGAAGTCTAGGCCTTTACCCATCTTTCAAATTTAAGTTTGGCTCTCAGTATTGGCTTCAAGCAGCTCTACTGCCCTTGTCCGCTTCTGGAGTGATGTGAAGTGACAAATTGTGCGGTCTTTGTTGTACAGAATTTTCCCATGAGCCCCGTGCTTGCATGGTGATGCTTCATTTGCCATCCCTGGCTGGTGTTTCTCTTTCTCTTCATGGACTGGCATCTCCATTGTACAGATGTCCTCAGTGTGCTCTCAGGCAAAATTGCCCAAGTGACCAAGACTTTTCCAAGGCCAAGCAGAGGTCAGGGCAGCACTTGAGCAGCTCTGTCTGCTCAGCTACACTGGAGGTTGAGATCACAAGCATGTCAGTCATTGAAAGTGAATCCCGGCCAGCGCCACGGCTCACTAGGCTAATCCCCCGCCTTGTGGCACCGGCACACCGGGTTCTAGTCCCGGTCAGGGCGCTGGATTCTGTTCTGGTTGCCTCTCTTCCAGGCCAGCTCTCTGCTATGGCCAGGGAGTGCAGTGGAGGATGGCCCAGGTGCTTGGGCCCTGCACCCCATGGGAGACCAGGATAAGTACCTGGCTCCTGTCTTCGGATCAGTGCGGTGCACCAGCTGCAGCGCACCAGCCACGGTGGCCGTTGGAGGGTGAACCAATGGCAAAAGGAAGACCTTTCTCTCTGTCTCTCTCTTTCACTGTCCACTCTGCCTGTAAAAAAAAAAGTGAATCCCACGGTTTTGAAAGTTTACATAAAGGATACAAAGTACTCTCCAGGGTTGAACTATCAATATACCTGTCCTGTTTGGTAAAGTTGTGTGGCCTCTTTGATCCAAAGGAACAGAAAAGAAAAGCCATAAATTCTGCATATATCAAGATGTGAGCAGTGTTCTCAAGTAGATGAAAATAAATTTAAAAACCTTTTAAAAGCAGTCATATTTATGAAAACTCATTTGTTAGAAACTGTAATGATTAATTTCATGTGTTGACTTTTCCAGGCTAAGAGTGCCCATTAATTTGGTCAAGTATTATTCTGGCTTGTCTCTGGGGGTGTTTCTTGTGGGATCCACACTTAAATTGGTAGACTGAGTAAAGCAGACTGCCCTCTCATGTGGGCAGGCCTCATCCAATCAGTTGAAGGCCTGAACAGCACAGAAAGGCTGACCTTCCACTGAGCAAGGGATCTCTCCTGCCTGACTGCTTTCAAACTAGTACATTGCCTTTTTCCTGCTTTTAGGCTTGAACCAAATCACTGCTTTTCTTGGATCTTCACACTGCCAGCCTTTGGGCTGAGACTGCCCTGTCACTTTTCTTGCCTTAGGACTCAGACTGAAATGACACTACTGGCTCCCCTGGCTCTCAGATTGCTCACTCCCCCTTCAGACCTTGGGGCTTACTCTTCTTTGTAATTGCATGAGCCAGTTCCTTATAATAAACCTCCTAGATATGCACTGCTTCTGGGTTTGCACAGAGCAAAATTCCTAACAAGTTGTGTATGGTCTTGGTAATGATTGAGACTGTTCCTTCGGATGTTCCAAAGCTCGTGAAAAGACTCCGCTGAGCTGGGTGGTCAGGAAGAGAAGGAAGGGTGTGAAAGGGAGCTGTGAGTGTTCCCGTCATTGTGCCAGGATCTAGAAATGATCATCTGCCATTGGTGCTCTGTGGAAGGAACAGAGAAAAGAGAAGGAAGAAGGGATTGAAGAAGATGGGTGGTCAGGAAGGTTTGTACTTGTTTCCAAGTAGGATTTGAAGTAGGGTTTAAGGCCTCTGGAAAGTTTCAAGGACTGTTTCCTGTAGTCTGCCACCCACCCCTTGTAATTTCTCTTCTACTCTCAGCTGTGGGAAGACATATTACAAGCAGGGAGACAGCAGTGAGTGCTCGATTTCTGCAATAATTGCATTTCAGACATTCTCTCAGCTACAGATACTACATCAGAGGAGACAGTAGACCTTTGCAAGGCCAAGGACAGCTGTGAATCCTGACCTTTCAACTTCAGATACCTGTCCTGGTTCCCAGGGAAGGAGACTGTAATTTATAGAGCTCATCCACAAGCCTTATCATGCATCGTCATCTGCTCATGTCATCAGGTCCTATTTGGGTTGCTTCTTCTTCCCCCACAATCACAAGGGCAAGAACTCTCAGAACAAGTTAACAGTTATCAGCCCTGCCTACACCTAGCAAGCATCAAGCACAAAAACAGCCTTTAAAAATATTTTTTAAAATGTGCTTGCCTTACATTGTTACACTCTCTCAAACAAGAAAAAGAGGAATGAGGTACAAGGGAATCTGTGTTTATCAGTCTCTGGAAACCGCAATCTGCAGCCAGGCGGGGACTGCTGCTCCAGTCTTGCCAAGCTATTCATCAAGTGAGCAGGAAGCCGGGCATCCAGGGAGAGAAGCCTCAGTAGGCAGCTGCCTGGGGCAGGGTGGGTAGGGTGGGGGCATGGGGGAACAGCAGGACAGCTCTTTGAAATGCTGGAGATTTTGAGTAAACATTTGTTGTTGGCAGTAAACAAAAGGTCTCAGTAGGGCAGGTTGTTTGTCCTTCTCCCATGCAGGGTCATTCACAGTGACATTCATCCTTGTGCTGGAAGGGTCAACAATGGATTAATAAGAAAAAAATCAATCAGCTAAAGGCAAAGGAATCTGGCTGTCTTGTGGGATATGGTCTTTTCTAGCAATTCTTCATCCAGCCTAATCCTTGCATGACTTACCATTGCTTTCCAGTCTCCTTGTTTATACCCAAGTCAGTCCTGCCTATTGGATCCAGGGAGCTCTGATCACTAAGGTGTCCTGGGGTTACCCTATGAAGATGTGTATCTTCCCTAGACCATTCACTGATCTTATAAACAAGCTGCTTATACAGAATGACTTTGATCACCATATACTCATGAGACAGAAATAATAATCTAAGAGCTCAATGCTTGAAAACTATTTTTTAGCATATTCTAAAGCATGTTAGAAAAGCCAACTTGAAGACCCTTTAAAAGGGGCTCAGTAAAATAGCTCTCCAAGTTGTGAAAACAATTTTTTTAACCTGGCTTCACCCTAATTTTGTTTTGATTAGAAATAGGAATTTTCTTTCAATTCTTATTTACTACCTGCTTCCTGCCTTCCATTCCAATTTAAAGCCTAGGAGTTCTCAACATTTGCCCTCTGAAGAATTTGCAAGGGGGACTTGGTAAAAGTCTTGAATCACAGGATCTGCTGTCAGGAGGTCTGTAGAAAGTGTAGTAATTGACATTTTTCATAAGAACCAAGAGAATTTTGATGCAGGGACTTTCAGCCCTGAGAGCATTCTTTTAACCTTTGCTGCTTAAATATGTTGAGGTATCAATGATTATATAACATCTGAATTCATTTTCAGCTTCATTGCTTTCATATAATTATTTCCATTACAGAATTTAAAACAAAGTAAAGCAAAACAAAAAATTAAATGCAAAATGCCAGAAAATATTGCCACCATCTTATCATGGTGTTACTATCAGTGACTGTGTCTGTCTGTATCTCTCTTCTATTTTAGCTAAGTGAGAGAAAAATTATTTACTCCTATTGGGTCAGATTTTTCAGCACTCAAGGCAAGAGTCCGACAGTGGAGTTGATTTTCAGGGATATATGAATGTCAAATTATTGGCTGTTCCAACATGTGAAAAGAAAAAAAATTTTGTTTTAGAATTTATTCTGGTTGAGAAATTGAGAGGTTCTTGGAAAATCAGACATTGATTAAACTTGGCAATTTTACATGTAAATGAAAGTTTGCTAGTCAAGTTGCATTTTAAATACTCTGAGTATTTTAGATATTTTGAGGAAACTGGAAACCAACATATTGGTAAAGTGAGCACCAATTTGATAACATGAAAAACCTTTCCCCATTTAGGTGATGAATAAATTTGGTTATCTGCATTATATTTTCTTAAAGTCAGGTGTATGTGCCCTGTGTGGATAGTCATGATCATGAGCAAATGAGACAGAATGAGCATGGCATATCTGAAAAAGAGGAATGAGATGGATCTTTCTGGAGTAAAGAGGAAATGAGGAAGGAAAATGATGTGTTGGATGGTAAATGTCTATTTTCTAACTTAATCATTGAACTCCTACTAGGGAAGTGTTATTATCCTCACTTTATGGATATGAAAGAAATTGAATTCAACTAACTTGCCTAAAGTCAAAAAGATGTTAGGTAACACAGCTGGAATTTGGGTCCAGATCTGATTCAGACACCTATGACCTTGAGCTAGTCACTAAACTTCTCTGACACTCGCTCTTTTTTATGCTTAAATGGGAATGATAATGTGTGCTTAAAAGCATTATTGGATAAACTAATCAAAAATATGTGTCAACCTCTCAGCAAGCTGTAATACGTGTATGTGTATAAAGAAGTATATATACATGCTTTTTGCTATTTGTCCAGTGGGTGACTAGTATCATGCTGAGGAGTTTTCCATCATGAATAAATGTCAACAAATGCAACATAAAAACCAAATATACACTTTGTTAGAAGACCTCCTTTGCCACCAATGCAATCCTCTATATCGTATCATTTTATCCTCCAACCACCTTGAGAGAGGAGCATAATTTTGCCAGTTTTAAAGGCAAAAAAGCTACACTGTAGTCAGGCATAGGTCAATTTTATGTTTTTCTCTTTGAAAATGGTCATCTGAGTACATGGAGGGGTGCACTTAACTGTATTTCCCTCCCACCACATCATGCAAGATACAAGATCCCATTCTGATAATTTAGTTATATGTCTTCATTTCTCCATTCCCATCTCTCAGAGATCCTCAGTGTTAAATTTTCACTCAAATCTAAAGGAAAGATTTCTATGAGCTGCATACATAAATTCTGTAATGAGAGAAGCAGACACAGAACGTGGCTAATTCTTTCTTCCTGTTTAAGAGGGAGACACTCATCTCTCTGCTTTCTGCCTGACCTTGGCAAAGCTGGTGCCGTTTATTTTAAATGCTCCCAAATGTCTGAATCTTTTTGTTCCTATTTCCTATATCTATATCAGCATTCTCCCAGAACCTCAAACGCAATTCAATCATTATTAGTTAATAAACTCAGTGTCCCTCTGAGATAGAAACAGGGCAGGTGGTGTTATCTGCCTTGTTCATGTGAGAGAAATGGAAGTCAGCATGATGCCTCCAGGCTGTTCCAAAGGGTGATTCAGGAGCAGATCTCAGTTGTTTATTCAGAATAAGAACTCTCATCAGTATAATTTTTATCTGGGAAAAATTATTAGAGCCCAAGAACAGGAATAGCAGACTTATATTGCTGAAATCCAGATTGACAGTTTCTTTCTGCCTGGTGCTAAGCTTTACTTTTAATCAAATATGACTTTATAGATTTTGAAGCACTTTTTTTTAAAGACTTATTTATTTATTTGAAAGTCAGAGTTATACAGAGAGAGAAGGAGAGGCAGAGACAAAGAGATAGATAGATAAATAGATAGATATCGGTTGGTCTTCCATCCGCTGGTTTACTCCCCAATTGGCCGCAACTGCGAAACCAGGAGCCAGGAGCTTCTTCTGGGTCTCCCACACGGATGCAGAGGCCCAAGGTCTTGGACTATCTTTTACTGCTTTTCCAGGCCATAGCATAGAGCTGGATTGGAAATGGAGCAGCCAGGTCTAGAACCCGCACCCATATGGGATGTTGGCACTGCAGGCGGCAGCTTAACCCACTATGCCACAGCGCCAGACCCAATTTTGAAGCACTTTGCCAGCCAGGTGTGTATCCATTCATCCATCCATCCACCCCCTCAACCATTCTTGACAAGAACTTAACAGGCATGGTCCTAGGCTCTAGAACTACACAGTTAAAAAATATTTAGTCTTTGCCTGCAGAGGCTTACAAATCTACAGGAGACAGGCATACTAATAAGTTCTTCAAAGTAAAACAGATTCTGTAACAGATGCATGTAAATGGAATAGTACAGTTAATAAGAGAAGTGATAAATTCTATCTGGGGTTTACTTTAGAAATAAGGTGTTATGTTTTGGAAGCAATAGCAACCCAAAAGGTTTAAAACCCGACCATGTGTTTTGAATTGTGCTACCACCGTGATTCATAGCAGTGCTTCTCGGACTTTTCAGTGCATGAGAATTGCCCAGAGGGTCTGTTGAAACTGTTCCTTGGCTCCCATCTCCAGCAACTCTGGTTCATTAGTCTGGGATAAATGTAGGTCTAATAGGCTCCCAAGGACACTGATGCTGCTAATGCATAGACCACACTTGAGAACCAGTGCTTGAGAAGGAGATAGAACATTTCAAAACAGTTTTATACAGGTGATTTCATAGATACTTTTTCTAGTACATCACATTGAATCTAAGAAAGGCAGAGATCAAGGAATAAAAACCCTAGTTTTATAGAGGTGGTGAGTGAGATTCAGAAATTTTTAGTGATTTCCATATTACCTAGTTCACTGGTGACAAAGTTGACTCCATATTCCCTTTCAAGCAGCGATTTCTCTTGAATTTATTTAATAGACCTAAATGATCCTCTCAATCTATCAGTTACAGTTGTGGTCACATTTATTTGCATTGAAGTGCTAGTAGACAGTGGCTTATGGGAGTGCCTGTGGGTGCCCTTATTCAGGTCAATTGAAAAGTGAATGCCAGGATGCTGACAAAGGACTCATGGCAGCATGAACTTTGAAGAGGTCCAGTTACCTTGGTTATAGAAACTCACAGGAATCTCTTCAGTGAAACAGCACAGTTCCGGGGCCACTTCCATAGACCTCTATTCCCACGAGGAATTACTGCTTATGAACTTCTATGCAGTAGCTCTTGCTTATTTTGCCTTGGGTTTAGAGAAGTCAGAGAAATAATAGGGAGGGAATGAATGAACGGACTTCAGGGTTTGTACCACTCTAGTATTATGGTGCTGCATTTATTTTGTTCAGCAGTCATGCAGTTCAGGTATCTCTCAGGAAGCCTTTGATCTGAGGGCACTACAAAGTATGGTCCTTGTCTTCCTTATGTATCCTCAGGGTCTACTTAGTGAGTGGTGTAGTAGAGCCTCGGGAAATGTTTGCAGTGTGGATGAATGAACTACGAATGTCCTTGCTCAGAATATTGACTTGTCCCCCAAGCAACAAACCAGCTTAGGGCTGGCCTCAGGCAAAACCATGAAGCTGGTAAAATTTCCTCCACACTCAGAAACAACAAATCATTTAGGGGCACTTCCAGCTGATTCTAACCTTTTCAGGCATATGGTGCTTCTGTGTGAATCTGCTGTGCCTGGCATGTCCAGGGAGCATCCTACTTATCTTTCTTCATTCTCTTAGTTGGTACATGTCTTATTTATTTATTTGTGGTTACAAATGTACAATGTGAAATGTACTATGCTCACCATTTTAAGCACACAGTTTAGTAGTGTTAAATACATTCACATTGTTGTGAAACATATTTTCAGAACATTTTCATCTTGGAAATCTGAAATTCTATACCATTAAACAACTCGATTTTCCCCTTTACCTCCTGTCCTTGGTAACCACCATTCTACCTCCTGTCTATGAATTTTTCTACTTTAGGTACCTCATATAAGTGGAATCATATGGCATTTGTCTGTCTGACTGACTTATTCCATTTAATGTAGTATCTTTACGATTGCACATACTGTGCCATGTGACAAGATTTTCTTCCTTTTTAAGGCTAGATAAAATTCCACAGTGTGTTTATACCATATTTTATTTATCTGTTGATTGATATTTGGGTTACTTCTACCTCTTTACTATTGTGAATACTGATGCTATGAGCATGAGTAGGCAAATATCTCTTTGAGACCTTGCTTTCAATTCTTGTAGATAAATACCAAGATATGAGATTCCTGGCTTATATAGTAGTTCAATTTCTAAATTTTTGAGGACTTTCCATATTGTTTTCCATGATTATATCCCATGAATAGTATGAAAGGCAGATTTACAGAGAGAGAGAGAGAGAGAGAGAGAGAGAGAGACTCACAGAGTGAAATCTTCCATCCATCCACTGGTTCACTCTTCAAATGGCGATGGCCTGGAGCAAGTAACTTATCCTGGTTTCCCACATGGGTACAGAGGCCCAGGCATTTGGGCATCCCTCTGGTGCTTTCCCAGGTGCGTTAGCAGGGAGCTGGATCAGAAGTGAAGGAGCCAGGACTTGAACTGGTGCTGATATGAGATGCTGGCATTGTAGGTGTCAGCTTAACCTATTACACCAAAATGCCGGTTCCCCAAGGTTTCCAATTTCTGATTACCTTTCCAACATGTGTCATTTCTGTTATTTTTAAATTTTTTATTTACTTGTTTGAAATGGAGAGATAGAGACAGAGACAGAGTGTGAGCGAGCTCTCTTTCACTGGCCATTCCTCAAATGCTTGTGATAGAAATGTGTGCAATGGCTGAGGCTGAGTTGAGACCAAGGCTGAAGCCAGGAGCTAGGAATTCAATCCAGGTATCCAATATGGTGACAGGAGCATAATTACTTGAGTCATCACCTGTTGCATCCAACGGTGAACATTATCAGGAAGCTGGAGCATATATTTAACCCAGGCACCCTGATACAGGATTACAGGCATTATATCTGGTGTCTTAACCACTAGATCAAATTCCATATATATTTTCTTGTTTTATTGGTAGAAACCATTCTAATGGGTAGGAAGTGATACATTACTGTGATTTTGATTTATACTTCTGTGATGGTGATACTCAGTATCTTTTTGTGTACTTGTTATCAATTTGTGTATAATCTCTGGAGAAATGTATGTTGAAGTCCTATGCCTTTACAAATACCAGGTCATTAGATTGTTTGTTATTGAGTTAGAGGAGCTCTCTATATTGATCCCTATCAGATATATGATTTTCAAGTACATTTTTCTACTCTATAGGCTATCTTTTCATTCTGTTAGTAGTATCCTTTGATGTACAAAATTTTTAAAAATTTATGCAGTCCAATTATGTATTTTTGTTTTTGTTGTCTGTGCTTTTGGTACCATATTCAAATAGATTTTTGTAATCTTAAGTCTAATGCTTGGATATTTAATCTATATTGGGTTAATTTTTGTACACACTGCAAGATAAAGACCCAACTTTATTCTGTTGGATACACACACACACACACACACACACACATATATATTTGTACAATACCATTTGTGGAAGAGCCTGTTCTTTCCCTATTGTATGATCTTGGCACCTTTGTGAAAGATCATTTGACAAAAGATGTAAGAGTTTATTTCTGGGCTCTTAATTCTCTTCCATTAGTCTGTATCTCTGTCTTTAAACCAGTACCACATTGTTTTGATTCCTGTAGATTTTGGAATGTTTTGAAATCAGGAATTGTGAGTCCTTCCTAGCTTTTCCTTAAGTGTATAACTGGTTGCTACACAAACTCATGCTGGGTGAGACAAGGCAGTGGGCAGATCAGTGGAGTGGGAGAGAATGTTATCAGTAAATCAGATAATATATATGAACCATGCCATGAACACATTCTGCTCCCCAATTTCTTCAGTTATTGCTCATAACTTCCCTCTGAATTATGTAATGCATAGACCAGAAAGGACATTATTCACCTTCCCCAATGTCTCACTCCCCGAATAATGTATGCAGTGACTTGCAAAAAACATGCCAAATTATAAGTTGCAAACTACTGATACTCAGTATTCCTCTAGGAAGCCATAGACTTTGAGAATTAATATGATTCTGGACTTCTGACATCAAAGCAGGTCATCTCCTTTCTCCAGGAATGTTGCTGCAGGAGTTCTGACTGCAGATGCTGCTGGTTTTGAGTGTGCATGTCCCACCTAGCCTTGGACTCCAACAGGGTGACCACTTCAGTCTCTTTATGGGGGTGAGCCATGTTCTCATTTGTTAGGCTTACCTGTCAGATGCATCACAGCAGGGTTATGGAATCCTCTCTCTGAGAGGAATTGGCTCTATTTCCTTTATTTTCTCTCTTTGTCTTATCTAGAGAAAAGAAGAGTCCTACCTCTGCAGAATTTTCAGGAAAAATTAGAATGCTATAACTAGGCCTTATGTATTCAGTGGAATCTAGGATGGGCCATCAAAATGCAAATAGGAGTTACCATAAAGGGGAAAATGTCTGGCATGAAGAGAAAGTCTTAGCTGTAAGATTTCAGTTCCGGAGAGGCATTTAGGTTCATAGAGGATGTGGCTTATACCTAACCCCATTTTGGCCAGGTATTCTGTGCATGGATGGATGTGTCCAGGGAAAGAATAGGTTATACACCCATTGGAATTCTGTAACAGCATGTATCCAAGAAACCCCATGATCAGATTCCTCTCACAGAGTATAACACAGAAGAAGGGAAGAGTTTCCCTTTTGGGGGAGTGCAGCAATGGTGATGCAGGCAGTACTAACTTCTCATGAAATGCTGTGTTTCAGTTGTGGTGACTTAAGGAGAAAGGATCAGTGGAGGTGGCATGGCTTTTCACAGTGCAACACTACTAAGATGCTTCTGAGATGCTGCTGAGAATTATAGTTATGGTGCCTTGGATGGACTTGCTGTGGAAGGAGAAACACCATCAAATATACAATGCCATTATAATAGTGTCAGGTGGGCCAAGAACCACACCTTCGTGGAAAGAACAACATTTATCTCAATGAAGCAGCAGTGCCTGGTTTTGAAGAACAGCAGCAGGAAAGTGGAAGCCTAGATAATTTGATGGACTTGTGTGTGATGTCCCTGAAAAGACCTAAAATTACTACATGAACAGAAAGACATGTAGAGCTAGCAAGATTTAAGTAATGATACTAATATCAAACAAATTCATTTATTAATTCCCCAATGCATACCAAGTATCTACAATATGACAGATTATGTTAAACTCCAGATAAAAGGATAAATATAAATAAATAAAGGATAAATATAAATAAATAAATATAAATAAGTAAGTTATAAATAAGCAACAGTTGTGCTTTCAAGGAGCTTATAATCTAATAGGGAAGAGAGATTATTTAATAGGTAAACTGTATCAACATACATGTACATATGCATGCATACCTGGATAATTCATTTATTCAATAAATACCTAATGAGCCTATTTTCGTGCCAGAAACCTCATTCCTCATACTATACTTCTGTATATTTGAATGCACTTGTAAGATAATGAGACCTGGGTATTCAGATTATGTGTATACTTAGGAGTTATAACTTTTTAGTTTGTTTTTTTTTTTTTCCTGAGACAATTTTACTATTGCAGCACATAGTCTGTTCCTATAGCCACTGTCCTTTTATTGGAGATCCTGAACTTGGAAGGGCTCATCTAGAAGTAAGTGGAAAATCATAAGCACGCTTTTAAAAATGTATTCAAGAGATATAGGGAGAGATAGAGAGTTCTCATCCACTGATTCATCCCCCCAGATACCTGCAATGACTGGGATGGTGCTGGGCCAAAGCTGGGAGCCAGGAACTCAATCCAGGTCTCCCAAAGTGGCTGGAGGAATACAACATTTTAGCCATCACCACTGCCTACCAGGAGGTGCGTTAGCAAAAAGCTGGAATTGAGAGCAGGACTGAGACTCAAACCTAGGCACTTAGGCATGAGTTATGGGCATTTTTACCAGTCTCCTAACAGCTAGGCAAAATGACGCAGACACAGTGTACCAACTTTGTCTCTGACTTCACAACACCTCTAAGAATCATTTGTAGAATCAGGCGGCAGTGGCAGTAGGAGTCTGGACATGCCAGTGCAAAATGACAGGGAGGCATCAGTTGGTATTTCATATTTCTGGTCCAGGCACCCAGTTCATTTTAAAAAATATTTATTTATTTGAAAGGCAGAGTTACACAGAGAGAGGAAGAGACAGAGAAATCTTGCATCCACTGGTTCACTCCCCAGATGGAGGCAATAGCTAGGGCCAGGCCTGGCCAACCCATGAGTCAGGAGCTTCATCCAGGTATCCCACATGCATTTGGGGGCACAGATACTTGGACCATCCTCCTCCTCTTTCGTAGGTTCATTAGCAGGGAGCTGAATCAGAAGTGGAGCAACCAAGATTCAAGCCAACACCTACATTAGATGCTGGCTTTGCAGGCAGAGGCTTAACCTGCTGCATCACAACTCTAACCATTCAATTTTTTTTTTAAAGGGAACCTACAGTGGAGAATTATGGGAAAGTCTTAAAGCCTTACAGAGGATTCAAGAGTTTCATTTATTTATATTATCATTAGGGAGAGGACTTGCCCTCTAGAAACAATAAATGATACTGGGTAGCCAGGTGGGTAATTAAATGAGCTGTGTACAATTGGGGATGGACTCTATAGGATAGTGACATATTCTACACTCTTGTGTTCTTCATGCTCACTGGGATTGTGGGTTAGATAGGCTCTTAGGACAGGAAAATGCTCTTATAATAAACATTTTAGAGTCTTCAGGACTAAGAGTTTTGTCTGTGCTCTGTTAAGGACCACTTAATTTTTAAATATGCAATTGGTAAGTCAGTAAGCTTTTGAGAAGTACTGTCCCATGGACAGAGTATGTGATCTGGAAAGACACAGACTTGTGTTCTGGTTCATATGACCTTGCTTCCCTATGCATTTTAGTCTTTGGTTTCTTTGGATATAAAATACAATTATTATAAAATAACATCATTCCTATTACCCCACAGGACTGCTCTGAGGATTAAGTCTGTGAATTGTTTTATATATGCAAGTTCTAGTTTATTATATTTTGTGTCTAGTATTGTAGCTCATAGAATATAAAAGAAAAAAATATGGACTGTGGCCATAAACAGCTTACAGTGTATGTGGTGGGCACTTGGCACTACAGTTAAAACCCTGCCAGAAATAGTTTAACCATGTTTTGAACCAGGCAGCCCTTATCTGTAAAATCCTACTGTCTCTACTATTTACCTGGTAAATCTTAGGCATGCTACTTTGATATAAATAGAAATTAATGAAAATTTAAGTAGGTTTGTTTAAAAATTTTACTCAGGAGCAGTTTAAGATTAGAGAATCTGGCTAATCTTATGCTTTAAGGACAACAGATTTTCAGCATCCCGAGCCTGCCTCCCTCCTTCCCTCCCAAACTGAGCTTCTTGACCAATGCAGCTTCCTTATGTATATTCTAATTCAATCGTGGGCATTTAGTCTTCACATTACCTCCTGTTCATGGACAGTCCTTATAAGTAGAGACTAGAGTTGCTTTATATCCAACTGGCTTTCAAGTGAATTTCTCCAAAGAAAATGTTGAGCTGAACCAAGATTGCATTTGGTAAAGAAAGTAAAGGAAATTAGAAAGAAAGGATGGAGTTGAGAATCTGTGGGAGATGAGCAAGAGGGGAAGTAAGTTGGGGGAAAGGGGAAAGAGCAGAAATGGATAGTAAATAGGTTCACCTTCAAGTCAAAATAAAAACGGCTGAAACAACTATGTTCCATTCCCATTTTAGAGTTTCTATACTGTATAGATTCTCTTAAGTTTCAGTTTATACTTTTTTATTCTTACATTTCCACTGACATGAGCTAGTAACCATTCCCCTACATCCAGAGTTTGAAAAAAGATAATGACATCATTGTGTGTTGACCCATCTTATATGTGGCATGTGATGTGTTCCTGATTCCCCATCCCTAAAAGAGGTAAAAGGAAGCAGTATTTATACTAACTTTTAATTAATCTGGGAGTATTCCAACTTAATCCTTAAATTTATGCATTAAACAATTATAAGAACACAAAAGGAACAATAGCACTGACAGGAACTCTAAGGAACAAGCATGGAACTACAGAATGGCCTGAAATGCCAGAAGTCCCTCCCTTAGCTAACACCATCTGTTCACATACAAGGAAATTCAGAGGTCTCGGGGTTATAGCTGCAGGTGTAGAGGTGCCAGGTGGAATTGTCTTAGCAGCTGTGGAAGCTCGGAAATAATTATTCCCAGTTTTGTGGACTGAGAGTCCTCTGGAGACATGGCTAAAATAACCAAACCCAGATGGATCTAGGAAGATACCCTCTGTGACCCTGGTACCCTTGGTCTGTCTGCTCCCTACCCTCTTGCCCCAGTGTATTGCTAGTGAGTCCCACATTCACACAGTGATTCGTGGTTGAATGTGGACCAGAAGCCTAAGTAGTTTTATTGCATTGTAAATAGTGACCTCCTGGAGTGGGCTCCCTGCCTCTATGACTTTGTATTTTCAAAACTGCCATACACTTACTTCCTGTATATGGATTAGGTTTTACTGCTTACAACATCTTAAAACATCTGTTACACCCGTAGCAGCTCTGGTTGCTTCTCTGCACAGTGTAAGCTCTTTTCTTGAATTACATAAAAATTCTATAAAGTGTTTGTGTAGCCTATTTCTTATTTTCTTTCTTTAGATCTTAACGGTTGCCATATACCTTCAGGAACTCTTTAAACTTGTTCCATCCAGGCTTTCACATATTAAAGCTGGTTTGTCAGTTAAATGTGCAGCACACTATTCCAATACCTTTTTGCTTTTTCTTCTCTTGTTGGAACAGGCAGCTATAAACACCTTCAGAGATGAGAAGACTTCTCATTTATAAATATAAGAAAACTTCTCATTTGGTTATTTCCTAGCCCAATTATATACCACTATATTCATCATAGTGAATCAATCTAATTGACCAACAAGTTGATAGTACCCTTTTCCATTTATGTTCCGGACTTTAGTTGTATGGTAATTTTTTTTCAACTTGGGAACTTCTGGCCATGGTGTGCTGTAGGGTAGGGAGCAGAATACAGAAAATTAAAATTCCAGCATTTCTATGGAAATGGGCCACAAGAACGCAACATAAATATTCAAGAATTTTGCCAATCATTAAAGTTGGTTGTTAAGTAGAAACTAGTCACTGTGAGAATATTTACACCACAGAAATTGTAAAATAGTACAAATCAAGGCTTTGACATCCCCTGAAGAGATGGCTTACCAGCATGCCCACTGAGTCCAAATATAATGAATGTATCTGTGTGTGCTTAGTAGACGGTGGGTGAAACAGGAGGGGAGAAGTATGGAAAGATAATGCTTTTCAATTTTCCAGAGTAAAAAAAAAAACTTGTAAGTAGGGATTTTAGGATTGCAAAAAGCCAGTAACCAAAATTTGGGAACTTAAGTTACAATGCAATTCATTCTCACAAAAAATATGAATTGCAGGCTTTTAATCAAATAAAAAACTAAAACACAAGTGCTATATTCCATTGATCAGTCCTGTTCCTAACACTCTAGGCAAAATACCTAGTGTCCTTGAAATCAGTGTGCGTGGAGTTGAGTCTGGATGGGACAGCTGTTGCACCGCAGACAATGTGTTTTGATAATTACATGGCTGTAATACAAATCTGCTAAGCAGAACTTAGGAAGCATCCTTACTTTCGCTTGCCAAGTTATGGACTCCACTGAGGTACAAGTTTATCACACAAAAGCAAGGCTTTGCTTCTCAAGGACGTGGAGAAAGTTGCTTGACATCAAATAAACGTTAACACTAATTAATACTCAACTCAGAAATGTGTTCTCCAAAGTTTCTCTCCAAACCCCACTCTTGGTAATTTTAGTGAAGTGTTGGTATTTTAAGCCTTTCCATTACTTTACCATCATGGAAAAAATGCCTTTCAATTATATTTCTCCCTGTGGCTTTTAGTACATCAGCCCTCTCTAGAGATTTTGTGCTTATGCTTACAGAGTGTGCCACTGAGCTTTTCTCAGGAACAGACACCAAAAAATGAACTTATTCATCTAAACCATAACCTGATGCAAAGACGCTGCAATTAATAATTCACCAGATGCTGTAGCAACTAGTTCTCAAAGTGCCAAATATATCTGTCTACGTAGGTTGTCTCCTAGGTACTCACAGATGGCCAGAGACACTACTGCTTGTCCCAGACCACTAATGGACCATTAATAACAAAAGTAAAAGTCAGTATAACATTTATCAATTGGAAGTCTTATCAGTTCAAGCCATGCTGAAAATTCAAAATAAACCTAAAAGGTGAATGCAAACATAAAGCAAGTCTCCCTCTAACTCCTAAATTTGTGTTTTCTCTTCATCTCTTCCTTTTTTATTTGGCTACCTAATATTTTATATATCTTATTTATATTTTTAAGAGCTTGGATCTTGAATTTGTTGATTGGTTCTAATTTTCTAGTATGTAATTTTTGCTACTAATTATATTTTTCTGTTTTACATTTTGTTGAATACTTATTTCACTCATCCTCTTTTTTCTTCATTAGTGTAATGATCTAGGGAAATTAATATAGCTTCCATGATATTCTTTCTTTTCTTGATGTTTTTAAAATATGGCTATTCTGCAGTTGTTTTGATTTTCTTTGACCTACAAATAATTTTTAAAAGAACACACTAATCAAGTTCCCATCTTTCAATAGGAATTTCCAGTGTTAACTTGAGGAATTAATAATAACTACTGTGTCTTCAGAGTTTATGATGAGTCAGACAGTATGCTCAACTCTTTACATGTATTATTTCATTTAATTTTCAAGCCAAGCCTTTGAAAAAGTTACTATTATATGCTTTAGTATATGTTTATCCTTCCCTCACTATTATAAAAAAGGTGAGATTTAGTAAATTAAAATACCCGAGTCAGATCACAAATCAGGCATGAGGCAGAGCCAAGATTAATACTCAGACTTTCAGAGGCTATAGCTGAGTTCTTGACCTTGGTTCAGGTTTAGGATGGTGCACTGGTACACCAAACGTGAAGCTGGCTGATTTCTGGATTGGCATGACTCAACGCTGCTGCTTGGGTGGAGCATCTGTGCAACATCTCATTCAGATATAAATCACATTCTAACTCAGTAGGAAGAAGGAAGGCTCTTTGAGTCATTTTACCCAAATGATCTCCCACTTAGATTTATTAATCATCATAAGCCTGAGAGTGCATAAACAGTGCTAAGTGCTTCACAAGGCTGTTAACGAATATGGTCTTTGTTTTGGAAAGCTGTGAGATCTGTATTTTAAGCACTGGAATATTAAATAAAAAATCTCTTGAGGTAGGGTCTAGTCATTGGTATTTTAAAATTGTGATGTCTTTCATAAAGACAGTTTATGTTTTTACTTCTGAAAAGCAAATGCTATCATTCAACTATTCTATCAGCAAGTGTTTATTTTTAATTTACTTTCTCACCTCTAATGTTAGAACATTGAATCCTCATTATACATTATATATAATAAATTTTTTAAAAATAATAGTGGAACTCTGTATACCACCAGAAATCATCAAACCAGAAAAGTAATGGTTAAGTAAAGTATATGTATAGACATTCTTTTAGGATCTTTCTATTAGGTCAATGGTGGCTACATAATTGTGTAAGTTTATAATATTTTTAAAGATTTTTTTATTTGAAAGGCGGAGTAATAGAGAGGGAGAGACATACACACACACACACATACACACACACACAAAGAAGTCTTTGGTCCAAAGTTCACTCCCCTAACATCACACCAGCCAGTGTGATATTAAAGACAGGAGCCAGGGACTTCTTCCAGGTCTTGTACATGGATGGGTGGCCAAGTACTTAGGTCATGATCTCTGGTTTCCTAGATGCATTAGCAGGGAGCTGGAATGGAAGTGGAGCAGCCAGAACTCAAACCAGTGCCTATATGGGATGCCAGTGTCACAGGCAGGGGCTTAACCTGATGCACCACAATGCCCAAGTGTACAATTATTTACTGTGACAAATACTGAAAAAGAAAATATAGGAGCTATTAAAACATACAGCAAGAGAACTTCTTTACTATAACACTTGAGGTAGTTTTCCCTAAAAAAACAAAAAACAAAAAAACAAAAAAAATCCCACACATTTGAGTTGACACTCACAGATGAGAAAAGAGTAGGAATTAATTAGGCAAAGGTAGGTGAGAAAAGTCTGAATGTAAAGGCCATAGCATGGGAAAGATACTGAGGAAGTTGGGGGTGGGGTGGGGCAGATACCTAAAGTGCAGGAAGTATAGGAGTCTGTGGAGCTAGGCAGGAGTTTCCTGCTTTGTAAAAGTCATGATGAAGATTTTGGTCTTTGTCTTAAGAGCAATGGAAAATTATTAGAGGCTTTATGCAGAGACGTGTTATGATTAGGTCTGTGTTTTGGGAAGATCTGGTTGCTTTCCAGGTGAATAATAGACCACAGAGTGCAAAAGGTAATGAGACCAAGTAGAAGGTAGTTGACAAATGATGATATCTTAGACTGATATGTAGCCAGGAGATCAGGGGAAAAGGACAGAGTAGAAGAGGTGGAATTCTCTGAATTTGGTGCTGGATTATTCAGGTAGGGAAGAAAGTAGTGTTCATTACAACTCTGTTTTCTGGCTTTGTTACTGCATTATTGCATCCTGGTTACTCTGGTACATAGTACTGGAAACAAAGGTGAAAGGCTAGGTAGACAGGGAAGAAAGAGGAATTAAATTTTGGAAGACTGGTCTTGAGGTGTCTTTAAGACTTGCAAATGCAGAAAACACATACAAAATTGGAAAGGAAAGTTAGGAGCTCAGAGGAGAGATTACAGCTAAGGTATAAATCTGAACTTCACTGGTTGACAGGTGATAATTAGAATGCTGAGTGGTAGTGAGATTGCCAGAGAAAGAAATACAGAATATGAAGAGAAGAGGCCAGGGCCTGAGTGTTGAGGAATACTAATATTTAAAGCTAGGTGGATGGAGCTGAGTTCACAAAGGGAACCAAGGGGAACTGGCTGCATGCAGTAGGAACAGAGTTAGGAGGCTGTGATGTCAAGAGAACTTAAAGAAGAGAATATGAATTTGTAAAAGAAGGAGTGGCTAATAGTGCAACATTTTGCTGGAAATTCTCCTAATTTGAGGGCTAAAATCCGTGCATGCATTTTAGCATTGTAGAAATAGGTCAATGATAACCTCAGATAAGCCCCTTCTGGTGAAGGAGTGGATGTACAATAGGTTAGAGCAGGCTGAAAAGAGGGTGAGGAAAGAGAAGAGAAATAACAAGGGGAGAACACTGCTTTAATAGTTTGGCAGTGAAGGGATTGAAAGAGGATAATTGTGGAGGGTTATCTGGCCCAAGGGAGTATTTTGATTTTATTTTTCAATGTGGGATGGACCTGAAGCCATCTGAAGATTTAGAAGGAGATAGTTCCAGATAAGGTAAAAGGAAATAGCGTCTAACAAATGAATAAGGGTGGCTCAGATACTAAGAAATATACCCTTTCTTTTATAAAAAGAGCACTTAGAAAAGTATGAGTGCATATGGTAAGGTATTCAGATTAGCGGGGTGTTCAAGGGGGTTCCTTGACTGGAAGCATCTATTTTTCTGTAAAGTAGCAAACAGCATATTCTGCTGTGAAGAAGTGGTTGTGGGTTGTGAGGTGTACTTGAGTGTGTTATGTGTGTATGTCTGTTGTTGGGAAGATCAGAGGTTAAGGAGAGTGGAAGTTTTATTATTTATCTTTATTTTGTAAAGTTTTACCTATTTTTTGAAAGACAAAGCTACACAGTAAAAGGAAGAAAGAGAGGGAGAGGGGAGATCTCCCATCTACCAATTCACTCCCCAAATGGCCACAACAACTGGGGCTAGACTAGGCCAAAGCCAGGACCCTGGAATTCCATGTGAGTGGTAGGGGCCAAGGACTCAGGCCATCTTCCACTGTGTTCCCAGGAACATTAGCAGGGAGCTAGATCAGAGGTAGAGTGGCTGGTACTCAAACCTGAGCTCATATGGGATGCCCACATTGCAGGCATCAGTTTAACCTGCTGTACCACAAGGCCAACCCCTAATAAAAGCGTTTTAATAGTCACAGAAAGTAGAATATTGAGTTGAATAAATAAAAAAATGGAATTGCCAAGCAGTATTGAGACCAAGTTGAAGTAAGTTATAATGTTACAAATATATTTGCTCCATTTACTTATTCATAATTGCTGTGATTCACTCAATAAATACAAAGAATTCTTGCTGTTCTGGGTACTAAGGATATAGAAGAAAATGAAATAAATCATATGTTATTATGGAGGCTACCTTCCTCAAGATGAAGACAGGTGAAGATGAAATAAATAAATGTATCTTATGTATTACATTAGGTTTTCATAGGTGCTATGAAGAAAAACCATAGAGAATCATGGGAGAATATCTGTTATGTAGTCATGGAAAGAGACAGATGAGCAGAGACCCAAAGGAAATTAGGGCATGAGACTTAGAGCTATCTTGAAGAAGACTATCCCAGGCAAAGGGGCCAGTAAGTAAAAGCAGCCTGGGGAAGGAAGAGGCTTCTTTTGTTGCAGGATTGATCAGCAGCAAGGTCAGAGTGGCTACAGTGACACCGAGAGATGAGACCAGAGTGGAAACGGCCAAATCATAGAATATTCTAGAACACGGGAAAGATTGTGGCCTTTAGTCAAAGTGAGATGTGAAGCCATAGGAAGATTCTGAAAACAGGAATGCTTGACAAGTTTGGCATGGTTGGGTTTTTTCTTTAGTAAACACAGATGAATGCAACCTTGGAAGAAGAGCTGAAGTTGGGCTGGCAGGTACCAAGAGAAGACAGAGAGGTGCTGAGCATAGAGTTATTGAACTTGCTGGCTACCCTGGAATATAATTTGGATAATTAGAGTAGAGGGCAAGGATTGGATAGAAATATAAATGAACTTGAGATGCCATGAGGACAAAGAACTATGAGACAAGTTAGCAAGGAGAGATTGCAGTCAGCATG
Source organism: Oryctolagus cuniculus (assembly GCF_051225735.1). Taxonomy (NCBI): domain Eukaryota; kingdom Metazoa; phylum Chordata; class Mammalia; order Lagomorpha; family Leporidae; genus Oryctolagus; species Oryctolagus cuniculus. Next base: position 66,956,775 of record NC_142880.1, on the reverse strand, counting down.
AGGGGAAGTTGCATGCTTTTATTATTTTTAAGGTAGTGCAGCTTACAATGCTGTGAGCCTCAAGTTGTAATCTGCGGAGAAAGAATTTAAGTGAAAAAGTCAGGGAAAGGGAAGGCAAAATATTTGTTGATTTGTTGATACAGGTAGTATAATTTAATATGTATCTAAATTGAATTTTCTACTAACCATACATTTTAAAAAATGAATTCAAAAGAACACTGGTAACCTTGGCAAGTACACTACTCTAATTAAGGCAGAGCTCAGAGTCCTAGCTAGAATTTTTAAAAAATCAGATTCCCCTGAGTGATACTCTTTTGGAATAAAGTCAACAAGGAGGCAAGTCTGGTGCTTGGTGGAATATGAGTGGGTGAGTTTGTAGGTGCTCTCGAGGGTTCTTGGCACTGTTTAAATACTTCACAGCTGGAAAAGCTTGAGAATTGCTAAATTATTTTACCACATTCATTTAATAAATGAATCCACTGAGACCACTTAGTGATTTAGACCTGGATGATTACTGAATCATCTATGGAGCTGTTTCAAAATATAAACATCCAGTTCCTACTCTGGATGCAATGTTTCAGAACTGTTGAGGGTTGGAGGCCTGCTATGTTTAATAGAACTCCATGGATAAAGCATAACCAGAATTGAAAAATTGGAATATAGTTTGTTGCTTTTGCCTGTGCATATCCAGGGCTCTTTCTGTGGTTGTGGGGAGCTCACCCTGGGACACCATGCCTAAGAAACCCTTGGTCTAGGTACTTTCAGCAGAACTATTACTACCTCTGATTCCAAGAAGAGCAGATTATCCAAGACTGAATAATTTGGGAATCACATCTGTCATCCCATGGGGCTGGCAAAGGACCTGAGTCAAGGTTTTTTTTTTTTTTTTTTTTTTCCACTAATCAGAGTTAAAGGCCTTTGATTCACTCATAAAGACTGGGCCATTTTATTTCTTCTAGATGGATACCTGGGAGCACATGGGTTTGGGAGCCTCTGTCAGGTGTCTGACCAGTGGGAATAAAGCCTGTGTGAAAAGGGAACAGAAGAGTGGAGAGCACAGGCCATGTAGAGATAGATCCCCCAGTCCTGCTCACCATGCTTGCTCCACTGGATCCAGCTATGCTTGGCTTTGGACTAGGTGACCCCGTGCTCCTCATTTGCTTGCTTTGAGTTGGGTTTCCTGTCACTTGCAAATGAAGAGCCCATGCCTCCAGGTTTGAGTCCTGACAACAGGGCTGCCCAGTTTTCGAGGAGCCCCCAGTTTTTGATGCTCTCCTTGCTCTAGCTCCTATGATTCTTTCATCCTCTCAGGTGGCCTTTTGGTCACACTGGCTCAGGAAATTTGCATTCTCAGAATCTGCTCCTATGGCATGGAGATAAGAAAATAGAATGAGATAAGCAAGGGCATGCTTAGGCTGTTCAGGCCTGGTTAACATACCCAAAGAATCAGAAGAACCAGGCAGCAGATGGCTTCAGCCAAAAATAAAAAAAATGCTATTTGAGACTGAGAAGGATGGAAGTAATAGACTTAAATCAGATTTGAAATATGACATAACTAAACATAATAAGCTAAGAATTTTCTGTGTTAAGTTTCTTAGATGATTCCTCTACAAGCCTTTTCCCAATGGATGCCCAGTTAGTAAGGTCATTAATGATTTCTGAAATAAAGTGCCAAGTACCACTGTCTCACAAGATGAGGAATTAGTTTATTTCCTAGAGTAATTTTGAAAAAAAGCATACTTTTGCTATAAGGACTATCTGGAACTGTTTTAATTTAGCTACCAAATTGAGCTCCCTGCTTCTGGTCTTTCCTTAAATATTTAGCTCCAGAAATACTAGAAACATCTGATCAGGAGACATCTTCACTTTTAAATTAATTAATTTTAAGCCTATTTGAAAGGCAAGGAGAGAGAGAGAGAATGAATGAGAGAGAGATCCATCTACTGGTTCACTCCCCAAGTGCACAGGACATGCAAGTATTCAAGGCTGGGCCAGGGTGAGGCCAGGAGTCTAGAACTTAATCCATGTTTCCCATGTGCGTGGCAGGGACCCAAGTACTGGAACCTTTGTCTGCTTCCCTCTGGAGTGTACATTGGCAGGAAGCTGGATCAGAAGCAGGGTAGATGGGATTTGAACCAGGCACTCTGAAAGGATGTGTGGGCATTCACAGTGGGGATTTAACGGCTATACCACAAACCTGCCCCACATGCTTTCAAGTTTACCTCTTCCTTTGGTCCCAAGAATAACTTAGTAGAAAAGTCAATTATGCATCTTACTTCAACTATTATCTTGCTATTCATCAGGCAAATAGCTTTTCATTTCCTTGGAATGTCAACCACTATCATTTTAGTGTCTGTAGAGGAAATAGCTGTAACAATGTTGTACCTGGACAGAGCACTTACCAATATTTCATGGCGGAATGTCTAACTATCTCATAAACTGAAATGCTAATCAGTGGATAAAATTTGAAAATGCAGTCCAAAAGAAGGTTAAATATAATTAATGTCCTTTTATTTCTCTCAAAAATTGTATAATCTTATGACTTCTGGTAGAGGTCATGTCTAACTGCTTTTCTCAAATGTCACAATCATCTTAGAATACTGCATAAATACCATTTGGCATCCATTTTCTCCCATGAAACAATTTTCTCTGATAACCTGAAACTCCCTTTGAGCCATGATGTCTAACTTTCTTTAATATAAGCATGAAACTCAATTTTAAGGAAAAGAAATAGCCAAGAAGATTTGGCAATCATACCAAGAAAATTTGTGCTAACTTACATGTTTCTTTTTCTTCTTTGTTATTATCAATAATGTAAAAGTCAAAACAAAACATCTCAATAATGACAAGAATAAAAACATGAAAAACTTGTTGATAGACAAATACAGGAATATTTATTGCCTTAGTGACTGCTGAATGTGCCCCCATTAGGATGGGACACAGCTCATTGGTGTTGGGGACTGCTTTCATTTGTCACTGTTAATGGAGTCACACAGAATTACAAGGAATTCTAAGAGTTCATCTCAGCATGATTAAAACTGTCCTGATTTATCCTTTGTCTGTGAGCAATGAAGCACTGTCAATTGAAAGTTCAAGGTTATTTCTTGCATTTAGAAATCCATTTCAGGAAAAACATGAAGCTATAATGCAAGATTCAAAATTCAAAATTCCATCAACTAAATAATATTTTAAAATCCAGCTTTCCCAAATCTTAAGTACAGAAATCACACACACACACACACACACACACACACACACACCTCTATGTGTATCTTGAAGACCAGTAAATATCTCATGTTGTTAAATAAATTAAGAGATCTTTTCTTGTGTACAAGGAGCCCCAACTTGATCCCCAGCAGTGGTCTAGGTGGGTCTTAGGCATATGTGATATCATCTGGAGTTTGCAGTAATGGGCTTTGCCAGGTATTCATTTATGTGAAGGACATTAGTGCTTCTTGGGAAAGCATCTACCCTTAAAAAAAAGGGCTGAAGATTCAAAAGATTGCCAAAAGTGCAATACTTTGGGATTGGAGGGGAAGGGGTGATTTGAGTACAGCACAGAGTTTCATCAAAACTGCCTTCACACCTAGCACCTCTCTCTACCCTTGAGAAGGTTTGGGCCCTGTCTTGGGCAACTTAGAGTAACAGCAACAAAAAATAAGTCATTTTGTAGTCATTTCAGTGAACTATCAAGTGATCATGAACCCAAGGCAGTATTAGTATATAGCTTATGTTTAAATGTTAGCCCACATATGCAAAGAATAGTATTTGTGCTTGGTATTTCTGCCACTGAATATTCAAATATGGAGTAGATACAGTGGCTTACCCTATCCATTGAACCAGCTACCTTTCCCAAAGAAGCCCTTTGCCTCCAGAAGACATCATTACTACCCTGTGGCAGGCTTAATGAATATATATGAGAATTTGATCATCCAAAACACAAGGTACCACAGAATGTTCATAAACAGTAGGCATATTCCATAGGCACAACTGTGGGAAGAATTATTGTCTTGTGACAACACTTAAGCAACTGCTTTCCCCACAAGATTAAAGTCACCTGGGAAACATATCTACCTCTTTATTCAAAAGGATTTTTCGCTTTAATGAAAGCTTCACCTCACAAGAATTAAACTTTTTCTGACTGTGCTCACCCCTTCCTCCAACTTACTTCTTGTGTATTCTACTCCATGGAAGTTATCCACTCTTCATTTGCTTAATTCAAAACTATCAATCATGCTTGACTTCTCTGCTTCTCACTGATCACTACATAGGGGACTTGATACTTGGCAGATGTGCTGGGGGAAGATAGAAAACACGCACATAGATTGAAGAGGAGCCATTGTCACCTTAGCAAGACCATAAGAAGCCTTAGAAAGCATGTATTCAGAGGAGACATTTGACAGTGAAGATTCATCACTAGGTGTGCTGTTCCAGAGAGCTCCTGTAGTTCTGGTCACCCACTGCTCTTGTCAGGTCCATACATAAGGGAGAGAATGGCATAATGGTAGGTATATTCTGAAAGAGTAGCCTCTTCCAAGAGACATTGTTTCAGAAGTTTGAGAGAGTATGACTCCATGAATATACTCATGTGTTGGCAAATTTGAGGCAGAAATTGATGCCTGTTTTTGGTGACATTGAGAACAAAGTTCCATTTTATTTTAAAGATTTTATTTATTTAAGAGGAAAAGTTACAGAGAGAGTGAGAGAGAGAGAGAGAGAGAGAGAGAGAGAGAGAGAGAGGTCTTCTGCTGGTTCACTTCTCAAATGGCCACAAGGGCTGGAGCTGAGCTGTTCTGAAGCCAGGAGATTCTTCTGGGTTTCTCATGTGGGTGCAGGAGCTCATGCACTTGGGCCATCTTCCTACTGCTTTCCCAGGCCATAGAAGAGAGCTGGAATGAGAGAAGAGCATCCAGAACATGAATTGACATCCATGTAAGATGCTGGTGCAGCAGGTGGAGGTTTAGCCTATTATGCCACAGCACTGGCCCCAAGATCAAAGCTCTTAATGATGGTTTTACACATAGTGTGTGATGCAAAACCAAACACCTGTGATGACTGCTCAGTCTTCTGTTACTATAGACAAAGTTATACTATTCATGGAGAACAAAAATCTACAATATTTCTCAAAGGAAAAAAAAAACAAATTTGGCCTGCCTGGGTTCAATTTCCAGAGCAAAATTCAACATCTTTACTGTTCTACTGGAAACATAAAACTGAAAGCAAACTACAGTGACAAGATGAGAAGATGATTATAGGTCTCTCCCTCTCTTGCTCTAGTTTTAAGAATAAAAAGGTCATTTATTTTCTATATACTGGCAGTGACCTTGTATGGATATGCTATGATCAATTTGAACAAAATTTCATTTGTTCTGAGATTTAGAATTTAAGCCCCACTGGAATATCAGATATACCAAAGTTTATCTGGATCTAATGTAAATATGATTATGGTTAAATATCAAGTAAAGGAAGATAGGTGCTAATTTTTTCTTTTTGGTCACTTATATTAAAAGTACTAAGCATTTTATGTAAATTGTCTCATTAATCCTCAGAAGGACTCCTAAGAAGAAATTACTGTTTCTATGTTATAGATGAGGACAATAGATTTTTTTTTTTTAAATTTTTTGATAGGCAAAGTGGACAGTGAGAGAAAGAGACAGAGAGAAAGGTCTTCCTTTTGCCGTTGGTTCACCCTCCAATGGCTGCCGTGGCCGGCGCGCTGTGGCTGGCGTACCGCACTGATCCGATGGCAGGAGCCAGGTACTTATCCTGGTCTCCCACGGGGTGCAGGGCCCAAGCACTTGGACCATCCTCCACTGCACTCCTGGGCCACAGCAGAGAGCTGGCCTGGAAGAGGGGCAACCGGGACAGAATCTGGCGCCCCGACCGGGACTAGAACCCGGTGTGCCGGCGCCACAAGGCGGAGGATTAGCCCAGTGAGCCACGGCGCTGGCCCGACAATAGATTTTATAGAAGTTTAAGTAATTTGCTTGAGAATACATAGCTAATAGGTGACAGAGCCTGGAATTTGAATACCATTTTCAATTTACTTCAAAGCCTTTACTTACTCTACTGTAATGATACCGTTTCACAAAAAGAAAGAGTAAAAGAGGCAACATGAAGAAACATCAAGAAAACTGAGCTGCCTTCTTTTCTAGGGGAGCTATTCTTGGAGAGCAGCCAAAGTAATGGTAGACAGAGGAGGTGATAGAGTTGAGAATTCTCTTCTATTCAGATGTTTTGAAGAGTCATAGCATAGCCTTTATGAAAGTGATAAAGAAAATATGGGAAAGAATAGAGCTACATAAGAGAAAATACTAAGGATATGTCCCAGGACAAAGAGGTTTTGCCGTATTCTTCATAGACAAGGTTGTGAGTCACTACTGTGGAGTGGCCCTGTAGCAGGGCTGCTCTATGAACAAAGGCAAGTCAGCACATCAGGAACCACAGAGCTAAAAATCAGGGTCACGGATGAGTACTGAGAAGGAGTGTAACTGGAGGCTGTGATCTTCTAAAAGCCTGAGTATAGAGTGGAATGCATTTTTGTCCTGGTTTAATTGAGGGTTCTGATTGCAATCATTTCCTTTTAGCTATCTGAAGTTTGGCTCTATTAAAGTGCAGGAAAAGTCCCAACATTTTGCTGTTAATTAACATGGAAGATTACTTTGGGGACATATTCATTTCTGGTTTTTAAGGTCAAAATTCTTCTTGCCAAAGGGTCCATTACTCCAAGGGGAAATAACAAGGTTAATAAGTCATTGATATATTAATTGTGATTTTATAGTAGCATTTAAAAAGAAATACATGTAACAGGCAAAGTGAAAAATGGTTTATTTGTGTCTATTTGGTGTATTAATAATACATTGTATTGTCTTTGTGGGCTGTGTATAGAAAAGCAGTTAAGTGCACTTTCAGGATTAATGCTTAAGGACTCACGTAAGAACCTGATGCCAGGATGTAAAAAGCTTAGGCCAAAGAAGTTATATTTAACTTTTACAATAATTAGGAATCATTCATTCAGAACCAGAGGACAGGCAGGCATTACTTAGTTTTACTATCATTTTTCTGGATGTGAAAATTGTTTTCTAAATTAAAACAGCTTATTTGCAGAGATATGTTAAAGCCACACACATAAATAAGAAAGAACTGTTTTAATGGGTTTTTAAAATTGGAAATTATATTTGTTTTCTATGGCTGGTGTCATAAATTACCACAAACTTGGTGACTGCAAGCAGCAGAAATTTATTCTCTCACAGTTTTGAACCTACAAGTCTGAAATCAAGCTGTCAGAAGGACCATGCTGCTTCTTGAGACTCTTTTTTTTTTTTAATTTGACAGGTAGAGTTATAGACAGAGAGAGAGACAGAGAGAAAGGTCTTCCTTCCGTTGGTTCACCCTCAAAATGGCCGCTACGGCCAGAGCTGCACTGATCCGAAGTCAGGAGCCAGGTGCTTCTTTCTGGTCTCCCATGCAGGTGCAGGGGCCCAAGTACCCAGGCCATCCTCCACTGCCCTCCTGGGCCACAGCAGAGAGCTGGACTGAAAGAGGAGCAGCCGGGACTAGAACCCGGCACACATATGGGATGCCGGCACCACAGAAGGAGGATTAACCAAGTGAGCCATGGCACTGGCCTTCTAGAGGTTCCTAAGAAGGCTTCTTCCTCACCCCCTTCCCAGCCTTTGATGATTGCCTGCAAGCCTTGGCAATCCTTGCCTTCTAGATGCATTCCCATAGTCTCTGCTTGGGTTGTCACATAGCCATCTCTTTATTTGTCAGGCGGGTTTGGATCTGAGAGATACTGTTTAATAACCAGGAGGTACAAATTTATAAAGCCAGATTTTCATATCTGAAAGATGAGTAGAAGCTGGTAGAAAGTGGGGAAGAGGCAAATCAATGAGAGCTCCAGACATGTGTCAATGGAGTGGACAATGGAAAAAAGATGTTCTGTTTTCAGTCGTGAGTCATGGAGTACAGTGGTTGAAGTTGGTCGATTGCCTATCAATATCAGATATTTTTATTTTTTTTATTTTTTTTTTTTTGACAGGCAGAGTGGACAGTGAGAGAGAGAGACAGAGAGAGAAAGGTCTTCCTTTTTGCCGTTGGTTCACCCTCCAATGGCCGCCGCTGCAGCCGGCGCACCGCGCTGATCCTGGCAGGAGCCAGGAGCCAGGTGCTTTTCCTGGTCTCCCATGGGGTGCAGGGCCCAAGCACCTGGGCCATCCTCCACTGCACTCCCTGGCCATAGCAGAGAGCTGGCCTGGAAGAGGGGCAACCGGGACAGAATCCGGCGCCCCAACCGGGACTCGAACCCGGTGTGCCGGCGCCGCAAGGTGGAGGATTAGCCTATTGAGCCACGGCGCCGGCTCAATATCAGATATTTTTAATCTCCAAACTGAAGATTTTGAATTCAAACACTTTGGGTGGAGATGAGGATGTCAGGGTAAACCTCACATTCTAATCAAAGAGGAACTGAACAGATCCAGGTGGCAATTGGAATTCCCATGATCCTGTGCTGCTGACATCTTGTATGACTATAAATTCCTCAAATGGTGAACAAGTCCTATCTACTATATGCCACTGTGCTGTTACTTAGAGGAACCGAAAATCAATGTGAACACATGTACAATGAATTAATATAACAATCAATGCATTAGGACTTTAGAGAACAAATAGAATACATCATGTATTGAAGTGTTTTTTTTTCCCTTCCTTTTTATTTATTTATTTATTTATTTGACAGGCAGAGTGGACAGTGAGAGAGAGAGAGGCAGAGAGAAAGGTCTTCCTTTGCTGTTGGTTCATCCCCCAGTGGCTGCTACGGCTGGTGTGCTGCGGCCAGCGCACCGCACTGATCTGAAGCCAAGAGCCAGGTGCCCCTCCTGGTCTCCCATGCAGGTGCAGGACCCAAGGACTTGGGCCATCCTCCACTGCACTGCCTGGCCACAGCAGAGAGCTGGCCTGGAAGAGGGGCAACCGGGACAGAATCCGGCGTCCCAACCGGGACTAGAACCCAGGGTGCTGGTGCCGCAGGCAGAGGACTAGCCTATTGAGGAGCCGCAGCGCCGGCCAAAGTGGTTTTCAATTCCTGTCATTATCACTCCTCTAAAGAGCCTTTCAGACATTCCTCCCTAGTTATTCCCTATGGTATTATCTTTTTTAAAAAAAAAAAAAAAGATTTATTTATTTATTTGAGAAGTAGAGTTCCCGAAATGACTGCAATGGCCAGAGCTGAGCTGATCCAAAGCCAGGAGCTTCTTCTGGGTATCCCACATGGTTTCGGGGGCCTAAGCACTTGAGGCATTTTTTACTGCTTTCCCAGGCTGTTAGCAGATGAGCTGGATGGAAGTAGAGCAGCTGGGACTCAAATCAGTTCACCTAAAGGATGCTGGTACTGCAGGTGGAGACTTAGCCTACTTAGCCACAGTGCCAGCCCTACCCGTCTATGGTATTATCTTAATGACACAGATATATTGTACATTGATTTTTATACCAGGGACCTTTAGAAAGGCACAAATCACCAATATCTCCTTCCAAGCCCTTTAAGTATGAGTTTTAGTCCCCGTAGACAATTCACATTTTAGTGATATCTCACCCTGGTGCATATATCCCCCAGCTACTCTAAGAATTGCTCTAGAATTGTGTGGAAAATTTCCCCAGGCCAGAGAAAACTATCCAAAATGGAGGTGTTATCCTCAGACTCCTATCAAAGTCAGTGGACAATGACTCACTGGCAGGAGGCTCAAAAGGCTCACCCATATGTACCCATGAGGGGACCACCTCTGTGATGGAATGCATACTCCAAAGCTCCTATAGCACAAAATGGAAGCTAATCTCTAGCCTGGACCACATCTTTTCTCACCTTTACCCTCCTCTTCTGTCCAGCTTTCCTGACTCCTCTTCTGCAGAAAGCACATTGTCAACAAATCAGTTTTATAAGAATCAATATCATAAGTGCCACATTTGGAAACCTGGCTTAAGACGTGGCCCTGGTGGCTAGAATAGCCAATGAGGCTTCATAAGCTCCATCTTCAAGGAAGGGTAGAATCCAGGTAGTAAAGAAGCAGGTTTATCGGTGTCACAAGGAGCAAAGTTTGGAGGCTTTCATGGATGATGCAAAGGTTAGCTTGCCTAAAGCAAAAGAGTAAAATTAAGGAGTAAATGTGTAAGAAGGGTAATAAGGTTAGAATGGCTATTCCATGTATCGCAGGGAGGCTAGATAATAGCATTTTCTGAAGAAAGCAAAACAATTCAATTTGTTCACTTTAGGGAATGACTTACTGCCTGCCTGCTTGTTCACTTCAGCATGGGAAAGAGAGACATAAGGAATAGTCCAAAGGTGATCCAGGGCAGGGTAACAAAATACAAGATTTTATGGTCCACCTATGGTGGCCGTAGGTTTGTAAAAAAAAAAAAAAAAATCAGTGAGTGATATTGGTGATGATCATACCAATTCTGAATAATAAAGCAGGGAAAAGTAGAGCTCTAACACAGAACTTCAAATTTGATACATTTCTAATTTTTTAAAGGTTTATTTTATTTATTTGAAAGTCAGAGTTACATAGAGAGAGGAGAGGCAGAGAGAGAGAGAGAGGTCTTCCACCCGTTGGTTCACTCCCCAGGTGGCTGCAACAGTCAGAGCTGCGCTGATCTGAAGCCAGGAGCCAGGAGCTTCTTTGGGTCTCCCATGTGGGTGTCGGGAACATCTTCTACTGCCTACCCAGGCCACAGCAGAGAGCTGGCTGGAAAGAGGAGCTACCAGGACTAGAACCGGCGTCCTTGTGGGATGCTGGCGCTTCAGGCCAGGCCTTTAAACCACTGTGCCACAGCACCGGACCTGATACATTTGTAATTACAAATTGCTACTCATTAAGGCTTCTATAACGTAATGGGATTACAAGTAAATGAAAAGGAGGAAGCTATATAGAAAAATTTTTTCATGAGTTTTTTTTTTTTAATCTTCAGAGAATTGATATTTTCAGAAAAGTAAGCTCAGAATTTGTCAGATGCTCTGCTTTTGGACAAAGGAGCTTCCAGCTGAGTTGCATCCTCCTCTTTGGCAGAAAAATCTGTCTTAGCTCACAGATTAATAAAGGGCCAATAAGGAGTCTTCTTTGAGGGACGCTTTGGTTAAATGCATTCATTAAAGAAAAACAGAGGCCAAAAGAGACTAGTAGGAATAAGAATAACCAAAGAATATTGGATCAAAAAGAAGGAACTATAAGTATCTAGAAAGAATGTGGAAGAAGACTTACTAGATTAAAAAGGAAATAAATAACAATTGACCAAGTATCTTTAAATTTGCTTAGATACAGATTTGTAGTTCTTGTTCCACCTTTTTATTGTTTCTCAGAGTTGAGCACATCTCTCCATACTCACTGCCTCTGCCTCTGTTTGGATAACAATCATTGCTCTCCTGGACTATTGTGACACTCTCCCAGTCATCTCTCTGCGTCATGCTTTGCCACTTCCATTGCTATCATTGATTTCCCACTCTGCTGCCATAAATCTTTCTAAAATATTCATCTACTCATTCCGTGCATATTTGCAAAGCACCTTTTGTGAGCGAAACACTCTTGGTGGATGTTGGGAAACAGCCGCTGCCTTCAGGGCACTTCCATCTATAATGGACAGCTGCAAACAGCTGTGATAGGGCTTTGAAGGGAAAGTGAGAGACATCACTGTAGAACTCATGGTGCCCTTGGGAAAAGGGAAGGGTCACGGATCTAAACCAAAGATAGTAACGCCTGCAGCTCTTGTTGGAGATTTTGATTGTTAGCTAAAAACAAGGGAAAGGCTGGCCAGGGGGAGGTTGTTGACAAGAAGAGATGTGAGTTTCTGTGAAGACCACTCCAGCTGCAGAATGGAGAAGAGGAGGATGCCAATTTAATTCAGTTTCTTCTTTTCCTCTTTTGAAAAGATCCTTCAACTTAGTGTCCTTCAACTTAGTGTACACAAGCTCTTTGTGAAATATTTTTGCCTCTGGCATCCATATCATCATTTATTGCAAGCTCTATCACAGGTTATACTTCTGATCCCCAATTCCTGGGCACACATGGAAACATTTAGATTTCCAGTTCCATTCCCAGAGATTGTCTTTCATTAATGGTGCTCTGACTTTAATGTGAACCGTTCTGGTGCGCGCATTGTGATGTAGTGAAAAAAGCCACTGCTAGCGACGCTGGTATCCCTTATGGCCAGCAGCTCTGGCTGCTCCACTTCCAATCCAATTCCCTGCTAGTGTCCTGGGGAAAGCAGCAGCAAATGGCCCAAGTCTTTGGGCTCCTGCTACACACATGGGAGACCTGGAAGAAGCTCCTGGCTTCAGCCTGGCCTGGCCTCAGCCTTTGTGGCCAACTGGGGACTGAACCAGCAGATGGAAGATCTCTCATTGTCTCTCTCTCTCTGCAAACTCTGCCTTTCAAATAAATAAAATAAAATCTTAAAAAAGTTAGCCTTGGGACAGCACTGTGTCTTAGCTGGTAAGGCCACTGCCTACAGTGCCAGCATCCCATGTGGGCTCTGGTTCGAGTCCTGGATGCTCCACTTCCTATCCAGCTCCCTGCTAATGTACCTGGGAAAGCAGCAGAGGATAGCCCAAGTGCTTGGGCCCCTGCACTCACGTGGGAGACCTGGAAGAAGCTCCTGACTCCTGGCTTCAGATCAGCTCAGCTCCAGCCCTTGTGGCCATTTGGGGAGTGAACCAGCAGATGGAAGATTCTGTCTCTCTCTGCCTCTGCCTCTGCCTCTCTAACTCTACCTTTCAAATAAATAAATAAATAAATAAATATTTTTAAATTTTTTTTAAAAAAGTTAAACTTTCTAAATAGACAATATAGAGCAGTGCTGTGCAAATGGAACTTTCTGTGATGGAATTATTTTAATCAATATGGTATAATATAATTGCCATTAATCGTAGGTAATTAATGAGCACTTAGAACATGGCACTAGTGCCACTGAGAATCTGATTTGTCACTGTCACTAATGTCAGTGAATTGAAACCTAAATATTCAACTATGGCTAGTGAGTACTAAGTTGAATAGTTCAAGTATAGACTCTAGTCTGAGAAATGTTCTATATGAAGTTATGCTCAACATGCAGCTCCCTGTTTCAGTCCAAATACAGACTCCACACTCCAGGAGCCAGCTGTCTCCTAGTCATTTTTCTAGCCCCTCCATGGCCAGCTTCCAAATAGTTTTTAGGTCTCTCATCCAAAAGCTTCAACTTGACTCTGTCATGTCTGGTTTTGACACCCTTCCTCCACTATTATAAACATGCACCTCTTAGTGTCTATAGCAGTTGGTATATCTGGATATACCAACCTCTGTATATAATTGCTGTGTAAGCAAGCAAAAAACAAAGAGGCAGATTCATTTACTTAAGTGACTTACCCGAGAGTCACTTACCTAAGTAAGGCATGGTGGTAGGTATTGGTAATTCAAAGATGGCTGTTTTTATACTGAGACTTTGATATGTGAAATTCCATAAAGCTAAACCCCAGAGTTATTCTAACTGACCTTTAATTGCTAATAATGTCGATATCATGTCCCCAGTCTCCCTGAGGTTAACTTTACAATGTTTGAGGGAGGGGCATGGTTTGGGAGTGAAGAAAAAAAAATTGAACTAGATTGTATGGATTGACTAGATTGACTCTGTCACCTAGGAACTCTGTGACATCAGGAAAGATGTTAACTTACTTAGACTCTCTATAGTCAGTTTTCTCAACTAAATGAGTTAGCAGTGGTACACACCCCTCATTGTTGCTAGTGAATTATATTGGTAAAGGACTAAAGAGCTTAGGATAATAGCTGACGTACATTAAAACATGAAATGTTAGTCAAGTAAAAGCAAACTTTAAAATATACTTAATATTGCTAGATAACGATCTTATATTTGAATTGGAAGGAAAATTAGGAGAAACTAATATTGATATTTATCTTCAATAGTTGGGTGAACATCTGTGTTCTCTGGAACATGGTCAGGGTGAAGGAATGGGGTAGAATTATGGATACAAGACAGATTCATGGTAAAGTAAACTGCTCTATGAGTCATTCAGAGACCAGGGAATGGGAGGAATAGGTGCAAAGGCCTTGTGGAAAAGTAAAAATGAAACAGCCAAGATTTAAACGAAATCTGGTATAAGTTGATGTGAAGGACAAGCTTCTTGAAAAATGTCTCATTTCAGAATCTTTTATCACATTTCAAATATGAGTTGAGAGGATTTTGGAAACAGAATTTGAGCTTCCACCATTCCATTTCCAAATGACACTTGTTCTTGCCTTGTCCACTTAAATCACGACCCTTTCTTAGTGGCACCCTATTTTGCTGACTCAGTATTAACCTCTTAGTCCTTGTAGGTACTCGTGGGAGAGAAAAAGTCAGGATGTGCTGCTCACCTCTAGGGGAGAGACCAGGGCCCAGCATGGCTCACCAGACACATTCTTCTAGGACTTAGAAGGGAATGAGCCATGGGCTGGATAAAATCATTGAGTCATTCATTCCCTTCATTCCTGGACTCCACGGCTAAGGAATTCCTATAGCTTAAGGCTTCAGAGTTTGCTCTGTTTTCTTACTGGTTCTTTGGAATTTGGTCTATTTAAAATTCCAGTAAGTAAATATACTTCCTGAAAATACCATTTGCAGCCTATATTAGCCAAAGTTAATTTTTGGTGTAAATAATCCAAATTAATATGGCCCTATACTCATACTTACAATCTAAAGACTGCATAGTGAAATAGATGGTAACCCATTTACAGATGGAGATATCAGAGCTTAGAGAGACAAGGAGGATTAATTGCCCAAAGCCACCTAGACAGTAAATGAAAGAACAGGACTTCACACTCATATATGTCTGCATTAAAACTCAAACCTCTGTGCTGTGCTTTTCAACCTCAAGCAGCAACAGCAAAAATAAAAGTATGGATTAAATTCTAGCACATTATCAAATTGACACTATCTGTAAAATGACCTTAAAAACTACTGATAATAAAGATCTTTTTTATTCCTTAATTTTTTACAATAACATGCTTTCAATTGACTTTTTTTAATCATAAGCTTAATGCACCACAAACCATGTTTGACAAGTAAAAAGACCACTGTTCCACAGGAATATAGACAAGGGCTGCAAACAATAATCAAATCATAAGATGTTGATTACAAAGGAAGGAGGGGAGTTTGAGGGAGGGAGAGAAAGGGGAAGTACAGTTATCTTCTTAGAATTTTATCCATGAAATCTCTTCTCTTTATATTAAAAAAATAAAGAGACACTGAGATAGCGAAAAATAAAAGATCTAATGTGGACTATTTTTGGCTGAGACTTAAGGAATACAGTGTAAGTTAAGAGAAGCAGTCACACACTACTGTTGAAGTCTCTGGGGTTGGGATTGAATTTAGAATAGAAGGAGATTCTCTGAAATGTGTAACAGTTCTCTTTCCCATTTTCTTCCACACAAGAACTCCACTATAGAGATTCTTTTCATAGGCTCTTGCTAAAATCCACTTGATGCAAGTTTCTTTTAACTTATAAGTTGATAAACTTAAATTCCCTCACACTGTGAATGAGATGTAGGTTGACTTCTTTCTATAGTCATTTTGGTCATGTTGGAATGTACCATAAGTAATTCTACTTTGGAAGTCATTTTATTTTTCATAGAATTATATGTCTCATATAGACTGTTTCAGTCCAAATGAGAGTCACTAAACTGCCAATTGTTTCTAACTATGCATTGAAAAATTTGAAATTCAAGCATACCTTTTGATAGCACACATTTTCCATGAATTCTTTTTTATATAAAGATTTATTTATTTATTTGAAAGTCAGAGTTACACAGAGAGAGAAGGAGAGGCAGAGAGAGAGAGAGAGGGAGGGAGAGGTCTTCCATATGCTAGTTCACTCCCCAATTGGCTGCAATGGCCAGAGCTGCGCTGATCCGAAGCCAGGAGCCAGAAGCTTCTTCTGGGTCTCTCACACAGGTGTAGGGGCCCAAGGACTTGGGCCATCTTCTACTGTTTTCCCAGACCATAGTGGAGAGCTGGATTGGAAGTGGAGCAGCTGGGACTCGAACTAGCACCCTTATGGGATGCAGGCACTGCAGGTGGTTGCTTTACCCACTCTGCCACAGTGCCCTCCATGAACTCTTTGAAGGATCTTCATGTGTATAGATTTCAAAATTTTTTGCAACAAAATAAACTTACCTTTGGGAGTGGCATTGTGGCATAATGGGTTAAGCTGCTGCCTGCAACACTGGTATCCTATATGGGCGATCATTGGAGTCCTGGCTGTTCTACTTTCTATCCAGTTCCCTGCTAATGTACCTGGGAAAAGCAGTGGAGGATGGTCCAAGTCCTTGGGCCCCTGCAACCACATGAGAAACCCAGATGCAATTTCAGGCTCCTGGCTTTGATCTGGCCCAGCCCCAGCCATTACAGCCATTTGAGGAGGAAACCAGCGCATAGAAAATCTCTCTCT
Source organism: Oryctolagus cuniculus (assembly GCF_051225735.1). Classification (NCBI taxonomy): domain Eukaryota; kingdom Metazoa; phylum Chordata; class Mammalia; order Lagomorpha; family Leporidae; genus Oryctolagus; species Oryctolagus cuniculus. Next base: position 66,940,313 of record NC_142880.1, on the reverse strand, counting down.
CTCTCTCCCATTCTGTGACTCCGTCTCTCAAATAAATAAAAAATAAATCTTTTAAAAATATAAACTTACCTTTTAATTCCATAATTCATGGACTTTTTGAAGCATTCTCTGATTTGAAAACAAAATGCATACTCAACTTGTATAAGTTTGTTGCTGAGCTAATTTCATTTTAACATTTAAAAGATTACTTTAGTTGTTCCATACCTGGAAAGCCAAGCTCTGAATCATGCTTTGGGGTGACAGCACAGTAGGGATCTATACTAACTCTGCAAGAAAAAGCACCTATTCTGAATTTATTAAAAGTGCATCAACATCAAAAGTATGAACTTTATTGTCATAATTTAATTGTTTAATAGTTCTAAGCATGCACAAATATGAGTTTAGGGGATATTATTTTGAAGATGACCTTTCCCTGTAATGTGATTCTATTCTTCTGAACTGTTCGATGTATACAGAATTGGATTTTAATTAAATTATCTTGTATACTTTTGAATCCAAAGCACAATCATCACTTTATGAACTGTATGTGAATTTTTCACCACAAATTTAAAAACCATAGCCTAACTTTTATTCTATGTCTTCTTGCTCTCTTTAAAACTACTGGCAATGGCTGTTGGCTCATTTAATATCAGTATACTCAAAACATAAATGAAAAAAAAACTATGACCAAAAAAAATCATCCAATGTAATATGATCCCAAGTTATCATCCACGTAGCATATTTGGAACCATCTACAGCAAGGCTCAGTTCCTTTTTTTGCATGGAAAATTGAAAAAGAACTAAACAACTGAAATTATAGTGTTTACAAAGGACAACTTTATAAGCCAGAAAGAAACTGCCCTAAATTTCTGCCAATGGCAGGAAAGAAGGCTTTCCTCCAAAGCCCAGCCAGAAGGTTCCATCTGCCAGGTGATACTGCAGTACTAAGGAACAGATGATTCTATGGTTTGCCCTGATTCCCCCACCCTACAGGGAGTCTAACATATAGGATGTAACAGGAGGAAGGATGCAATAAAACTGGCCTGTCCAAAAGATGCTGCAAAGTTAATATCTGCTGATAAAAGTCCTTGATAGATGGAAAAATTTCAAGTACTTGCTCTTAAGGGAACATACAGAAGTTGTAGGAAATGGAAAACAAGGTAACTGGAAACAAATCTTGATACTCTTCTTCAACTCTTATCAGCCAAGAATCCAGGTCCTCCTGTTTTAGGAACACCCACCTCAGTTCGTTTTATGTAATAAGGACAAGGTGACCCACACTAGGTAGAGACAGTGGAAACGGGGGAGTTCTTTGCACTCAATGATAAACAAAATAAGCTAGATCGTAACAGAGGCCTAGCAACAAAAGCCCCTAGTAAAGTAAAGAAAGTGATGTAGACAACATTTGGCAGTGGGAAGTACCACATCTATGGCTGTTTTGGAAGCAGTAATGAGTTTAAGTCTGAATTCCAGATTCCATGAGACTTGAGGGAGGGTAGATAAAATCTCAGTTTAAAAGCAGCCAGGGTAGGATCAGGCACAGAGAAATGACACAGTAATCTTTCCAAGACCAAGAAGAGTGCTTTATTCATGTTTGGGACCCATTTTCTTGCTTAGTGCCTGGCATGTAGGGACTACAATTGAGCCTACTAACTATTCCACTCACTCATTTTGAAACATTTTCTCCATTTGGTTTCATGGTCTTACCTTTTTTTTTTTTTTTTTTTTTTATTTGAGCTCCTCTGGCTATGCCTTGTTAGCCCCCTTGAAGTGTTTCTTCTCACAACACCATAATATCTCTATGTGAATGTCTCATTGGTACCTAAAATTCAAAGCATTCAAAATATACTCATCCTTTCTCCATTACCTGAACTTTCTCTTGTGTTCCCTGGCTCTTTGAATAAGACCATCATCTTCCCCAAAATTTAAATTACAGGCTTGGTGACAGCCTTTCTGCATTCACCCCCTCACCATCTCTAATCACCAAATTCATTGATAGGTTCTTCTGAATAGTGTTCAAAACTATTAACCATTTTTTAAAAACTGGATGTCACTACCCTAGTTAGGCCACTATTATTTTTTTGCCTGTATTAATGTAAAATCTACAAAAAAAATCCTTCCTCCAGCCTTATTATCATTCAATGAATTCTTGGTATTGTTAGCTAAACAGATCTTTCAAAAACACATTTTAAATAATTTATTATTTAAATTTTTAAGGTGAATAAGTTTCATATATTTTATATATATAGATTTAGGAACATAATGATGCTTCCTACTCTACCCTCCCTCCTACCCATGTTCTCATTCTTCCTCCACCTTCCACTCTTATTCCCTCTCAATTTTTACAATAATCTACTTTCAGTTTGCTTTGTATTCATAAGATTAGCTCTATACTAAGTAAAGCGTTCATCAACTAGTAAGAGACAAGGGCTATAAACAATCATCAAATCTCAAAATGTCAGTTTCACTCCTATACATCACACTTTTTAACACTCTGTTAGTTATCACAGATCAAGGAAAACATATGGTATTTGTCTTTTTGGAACTGGCTTATTTCACTAAGTATAATGGTTTTCAGTAAAAACACATTCTTAAAAGGATCACAAGGCTCATCTTGTTAGGGTGCCTGATTATTTTTCCCGGATCCTCTTTTAACTACTTCCTCCATCTCCTTCCAAATTTATTCTAGAACCAAGTTGACACTGTGCTGTTTATAAAACTTCAGACCTTTGCATGTTGCGCTCTATACTTGAATACTCTCCCTCTTTTTTCTGACTATTCCTACACATCTTGAAGGCCACCCCTTATATGTCACCTCTTCTGGACCATGTTACCTACTCCAAATATCTGATCACAGAGCTTCTCGGGGGGTATCGTGACTGAGTTTTACTCTCTTATATTATCTATCAGGATGTAATCTGTGTAAGGGCACTGACTGGGACTCTTCCTGGCACATTATTTTTTGCCAATGAATAGAAGGAAGGCTTGTTGAAATACTCTGAAGAAATTTGTATAAATAGGATTTAAAATTTAACATGAACATAAGGAAGCTGTGGCTATTATGAGTGTGTGGTCCTTTTGAAGGGTCATATAGGAACATTGTGATAGATTAAGAGCAGCTGCAAATTCTTTGACATTTACTGCAGAAAAGTAAAAGTATATTACCTCTCCCCTTGGATTTGTACCTAGCATTTAAAAAGGCAGGTAGTTTCTTATCTTATTGTCTTGGACTCCTGAATGCCATGAAAATGTCTGACTATCCTACTGGAGAGACTATTTGGAGAGGTTCTAACACTACATGGAGAGGGCGAGAGGGCCGTCTGAACCATGTTTTATAACCATTCTTATCTGCCCTTCAGGAATGTGAGTGAAGCCCTCTTAGATCCTCTAATATTAAAGGAAGCATGTTGCTAGGTACAAGTGATCTCTAAAGATTCCACATGATCAGGAGAATTGCACAGTAGAGCCTTGCCAAAAAACATCACCTCAATAATTATGAGATAGATTATGGCTTTTATATTGTCACTAGGCTTTAGATCAGTTTGTTATACAATTATAGATAACCATAGTATTCAATGCTTCCTTTTCACTAACTGTAGGAGATGTAATGTAGGGAAGAGATTTTCTTAATCTTGCCATGTTCTCTTTCTGCTGTGTTGTTGTGTTACAGAGCTTTGAATCTGTTGTGGGTTAGCAGAGATATGTGTGTGGAATCCCAAGTCCCAATGCAGAATATAGTTTTCTCTAGCAACAATTTCTTTTGTAGTTGGGTATCTAGACTGGCCCACAAAAACCTTCAAAACTGACACGGATTTTGAAGAATAGTTTTTCACCTCACACAAGCAAATATTTGGAGTCTAAACATTTTGGAAACTGGGAACTGACTGGGAAGAAAGAACTTCATCCCATTAAGGACAAGTGGCAAAACTCTGCTTAGGAATTTTTATCTGAAATCAACCTGCAAAATGAGATTGACAGATGAAGTGGTTATAGGGAAGAGAATGATGGAGGTGATGTGCTTGTATCTTGCTCAGTTCTGATTCTAGGGACAATTAAACCTCTGAATATTAAACATAAAGGAGTTGCTGTCAATTAGTACATTTCTTGGGTCTTTTAGGATTCTGATGCTCAAATTTGTAATGTTCTGGACCTTATTTTCCTGTGTCTGGTCACTATCTATTATCTAAGTTCTTTAAAGAGAACTTCTTGCAGTCCAAACTCCAGTATTCCCAAGGTCAAGTCTCTGACACCTGCTGCTGCACATCCCTGGGTCTTATCTCTTGTTAGTTGAGCCCTCGGCTATTCCTCTGATACCCGGAACTCTGAAGAGCACTTCACATGCCTCTACTTACAACATCCTGTTTTGAACTCCATTTTATGTTTCTCACTATTGCCCTTTACAGTTATCTCCATCAACTCTCCACCACCTAAAAAGAGAAAAGTTCCAAAGGTCCCAGTGGGCAGTATGTCAAAGGCTTATGCTTGACTTTGTACCCAGAATCCTGTCCTTCATAAAGGGAGCCAGGTGAGTATTAGGATTATTTCAGTTGTAAGAGACACACAGAGAACTACATTTTGTTAAATCTGAAAGGAAGAATTTATTTTTTTCCCAGCAAGATGAATAATGCTGTTCTTTAGGGCAAATGGATCTGGGAAGTGATCCACACAGGATTATCTCCTGATTGCAGGCATCTGTTTCCCTCAAACCCCTTTCCTATAAATGTGTCAGAAAGCAGAGGAACAGAATTCAAGAAACAATTTTAGTGGGAAATCAGGGAAAGAAGACAATTTTTCCCCTAGAATTTCATGTTCTGAAACTGAATCAGTCACTGTAGGATACAGTGCAATGACTGCCTCAAAGAGGACATGAACAGGACGTCAAGGCAATTGATACGCGATAAAGAGAAGCCCTGATTTGTGTCCACAACTCTTGCCTGATTCTCAATGTGAACTGAGGTTATCCATCAGGGAATGAGTTGAGGAGGTACATGTGAGAGAGACTGTAGGGTGCTGAGGATGAACATGTGTGATAAGGAAGGGAGCTGTGCAGGGGTCTCCTATCTGCACACATGCCTGAGCCTAGAGCACGTGAGACAGAAGATAAGGACATTGTGAATTCTTCTTGGCTTACATTTTGAACATTGGGTACCCTAAATTTTATATGTTGAAATCCTTACCCTCCAAGCTGATTATATTAGGAGGTGGGATCTTTTGGAAGGTGATAGGCACAAATTCTAAGCGGGTGTTGCTATGGTTTGGATAGAGTTTGAGTGTGTCCCCAAAGTCTTGGTTCTGAGTGTGACAATGTTAAGATGGTGAAACAAGTCATAGGTGGAGCCAGTAGAAAGCTGTCAGGTCACTGAGGGTGCTGTCCTCAGAAGGGGTTGGTGTAGTGGAGTGAGTTCTTGAAGGATGCAGTGCTATAAAAAGAGCAAGGTGGGCCTCATCCCTGTTCTCTGGCTTCCTGACTCACTACATGAATTCTCCATCTTGCACGCATTCCATGATGCCATTGCTGTGAGGCTCTTAACAGGTGCTGATCAAATGGGTTTATTCAATCTTGGACTTTCAACCTCCAGAACTATGAGCTAAATAAAGCTCTTTCCTTTATACACTAATGCAGCCTAAAGTATTTTGTTATAGCAACAGAAAATAGACAAAGGTAGGCACGAATCTGAAGGATATTAATGTCCTTACAGAAAGGCCCCCAAAGAGCTAGCTTGTCTCTCTTACCATGTAAAGACCCAGTGAGAAGGTGCCATCTATGATCTAGGCAACAGGCCCTCACCAGATAATGCATCTGTCGGTGCCATGATTTTAGTCTTCCCAGCTTTGACAACATGAGAAATCCATTTCTGTTGCTTATAAGCTGTCTAGTTTATGGAATTTTGTTATAGCAACAAGAAAAGATTATAACAACTCCATGGCCACTTATAGAGCTTTGAAGACAAAAACATCAAAAATAGCCATTTGAGGTAAACTTGGATTCAAGCTATTTGTTGCTGGTACTAAGAATGTTATTTCCTGCAGGTAATGCTCTTTGTTTGAATTGTGTTTGTTTGCTTATATTGTACCCCAAGGATAGTAGTCGGGATTTATTATAGTTAGCAAATTCAATAGGAAGACTTGACCTATAACAGAGCATAAATTAAGCTCTATTTTCTATTAAATGTGTGAAAAGACCCTCCAAGAAGTTGTTTAAAAATAGCTGTGTGGAGTAATAAAGGGAAGACAACTAGACTTAAAAATGTTTTTATGAGAAGAAAATGAAATTTTTTTAAAGATTTTATTTATTTATTTGACAGGTAGAGTTACAGACAGAGAGAGAGAGAGACAGAGAGAAAGGTCTTTCTTGCATTGGTTCACTCTCCAAATGGTCGCAATGGCCGGAGCTGCACTGATTCGAAGCCAGGAGCCAGGCACTTCTTCTGGGTCTCCGATGTGGGTGCAGGGCCCAAGGACCTGGGCCATCCTCCACTGTCTTCCCGGGCCACAGCAGAGAGCTGGACTGGAATAGGAGCCACTGGGACTAGAACTGGCGCCTATATGGGATGCTGGCACTGCAGGTGGAAGATTAACCTCGTGAGCCATGGAGCCGGCCCTAAGTGTTTTTGAATAGATGGCCTAATTACCTAATTTTAAGACATCCTTTTACTAATAAAATAAAGTGAAAATATTTAAGTCAATTAGGAGTTGAGAAGCTGAAAAAAAATGGTTTTACAAAAACAAAGATACTGTAAATGGCAATAAATTAAAATACTTTAATGTAGTTTGTTGGATAATTAGCATACCTAGCATGTCCTTGTCACTTGCTTGACTAAAGCATCTTCAGTGGCAAGATGATTTTGGTTTTAGAAATCTCTTATTAAACCTTAGAATAGTACTGTATTTGCTCATATGAAGATAAATATTTAGATCTCACTTTACTAACAATATCATAAAATTGAAGTTCCTTTTTTATTTCTTAATTTTGATTCTAAATTGGGTTAACATAATTTTGAGGTTTGAGATGAGAGAATATTCCTTAAGTGGAAGTATTTTTGTGCAAGAAAACAAGGGCACTTATATTAGCTGGGTGTTTCTCATAAAACCTAGCCTTCTATCCTTAAGAAAAATATATTTTCATGGAAGTTTTGACTTCAAATATGCAGTTCTTAGTGAACTTATCCACATTAGACCACCTACCTGAGGCTTAATGATCAGAAAACATGGACTCAACACTTGTACAGCAGCAGTTGTATAGATTTTATCAATTTCCTATTTTCTCTTGGAAAGCTCAGGTCAAATGAGCTGAAATGGGAAAAATGTCACCCATGAAAAGTGATTTAGGGAACCCCAGGAGCATGTTTAAAATGGACACAACAGTTACTTCCTGAGAACATCTATAATTCAGCTTATTAGAATGCAGAGCTGCAATTCTCAATGGGTGAGAAACTCACAAATCAGTCAGCATGAAGGAGGCACAGGTTGAAAGGTAATTTAAAATATCTCTGAGTGTGCTGAATAGTATGCACATCTCAAAAATAGACTTTGAGAAACAGATGATGAAAGGTAGTGAGAAGGAAAAGTGTTTGAACTGTCTTAGGAGGAGGCTGCCTCTCTCAGGTCGTCATGGGACAACAACTTGGGAGGTATAATTGCCATGATGAAAATAGAAAAACTGGAAGCAGTGTCCCAAAGGGATTGTGATAGCATTAGTCCTCTTTTGCCTTCCTTCTTCTGTTGGTTTGACTGTGTAAAGGAGGGTAGTGGTTGAACCGTGAGGTACAGTTAAATCAAGTGACTGGTGTTCTAAGAAGAGGAGAGGACACACACAGACACAGGGGAAAAGGCCATGTGAAGACAGAGGTGGAGACTGGAATTACACTGGCACACATCAAGGAATGCCACGAGGGAGTGGAAGCTGGAAGAGGAAGGAAGGATTCTTCCTAGTGACAGAAAAGCAAGTATGGTCCTGTTGACACCCCGATTTCAAATGGCTTCCAGAACTAGGAAAGAATAAACTTCTGTTTCCAACCAGATACTCTGCAGTGATTTGTTATAGCATATCTAAGAAACCAGTGCAAAAAGTGAGCAACTCTAATACTTCCTGAGACAGTGGTAATCTCCATTAGGCCATAGCATCTTACTGCTTATAGGTAGACTTGAAATCTTGTTCATTGGAAACAACTCATTTGTCAGGAGAGATGGGCCTAGAGTAGATAGTCACTGCCTGGGTTAGGTGAACCTAGCCAAGTGTGCATGCACTATGTGGCATATAGGGAACATTAATTGCAGATAGGGGATCAATCCCCTAGCTGATAAGTGACTCTTGAGATATGTTATATAGACATGTTTTCATGGAAGTTAAAAAAATGGAGGATATATCTGATTTTCCAAGTGTTGAGTAGGAGGTGAGTCAAGTATTGTGAGTATCACAATATTTTCTGCATAGAAAACTATCTAGCAGTAGAAAACTAGGTAGAAAACCTAGTGCAGCAACAGTTAAGAGCCAGAGATTCCCGAGAGAGAAGTTTTGAACTTTGGTTGAAGGAATCCAATATAGGTTTTGAGAAATATACATAAAATATCTAATAAAATGTGGAAATATGGTAAGTATTATAGGTGTTTAATCTAAATTCCCATCTTGGTTCCTGTCCATATTGATTATGATGAATTAATTCTGCAGACTTATAGACTCTATGCATGAATATTTTTGGACCAGGGTCATATGTAAACAAGTCAAATGCAAATAAATATGCTAACCTCATCTTTCTTTCTCTCTCAATGAAGAAAGTCCAAGTCCAAATTTTATGTAACTCTTTAAGCCTGCTGATTTCTATTCTCCTGTACTTCAAAAATGAGAGTCACTCAATTCTTCTACCCCAAAGAACTCTGTCCTCCTCTATTTAGTCCACATCATCTTATCTCTATGAACAACTTGTTTGTCTATGCCATCTGTGGCCCGATGACATGCTCCCAGCACTTCAAGTCCTCCAGACGTAGTCAGGCTCCCAAGGAGTATGGTACTTCCTACTCAATATTTTCTCAAGAAACGGCACATGGGAGCAATTTCGTTCTTTCTCTCCTTGAAGAAAAGGGAAAGAAGATAATCAAGCACAAAGGGTGCAGGGAAAGACTGCACTTTTCTCCACACTAAAGGCTTTCATTTACTTGTATATAATCTCATAAAACTGTACTGGACTCTTTTGAATAGCACATTGCTTTTCCTATCTCATCTCATTTCGATGACTATTGAGCCTGCATTTGCAACCCCTACCCAAAATGGCTTGATTGTGTATGGTAGGTAATAATGTGCGATGGATGAGGAAACAAGACTCAGCAGAAATCTTCCCTGTGAAAAGTATTGCCAAGAGAAAAATGGAAACATCATTGCTCCTTTGATGTGTATTCAACTTTTGCTGATTCTTCAAGGTCTGTTTTCATACTATATTTCTGCTATGGACTCTTTTCTCTCTGCCAGGGATGATCTCTTTATCAATGTGACCCCTCATACCATTTATTACACAGCCCTTCCTTCTTTCCTTCCTTCCTTCTTTCCTTCCTCCCTCCCTCCCTTCCTTCCTCCCTTCCTTTTTTCCTTCTTTCCTTCCTTCCAACACTCAGTCAAGGGCATGTTTATAATGTTTTATAAATTGTTGATGTTTCTCTCATTTGGCCCATTCTAGGTAAGGACTTTTATTTTTAGAGTAAAACACATATGTAGTAAATATTCTCAAAATGTTGAGTATACTTTGAATATTTCTATATTCTAAATAAACTGGATCTATTTATAATTTTCCATGCAGTTTCAAATATTTACATTGAGAACAATTGGTTCTACCAAATTTTCATAAGGTTAATGTCTTTTTTTGTTTTTTTAAAGATTTGTTTATTTACTTGACAGGCAGGGTTACATAAAGACAGAAAGGGAGAGATTGGGACAGAGATCTTCCATCCACTGGTTCACTCCATAGATGGCCACAACAGCCAGAGATGAGCCCATCTGAAGCCAGGAACTTCTTCTGGGTACAGGGGCCCAAGCACTTGGGCTGTCTTCCACTGCTTTCCCAGGCCATTAGCAAAGAGCTGAATCAGAAAAGGAGCAGCTGGTGGATGAACCAGTGCCCGTATGGGATGCCAGCACCACAGGCAGAGGCTTAACCTACTACACCACAGCGCCAGCCCAGTTTAAATCTCAATTATAGATCTTTAGTGGATATAAACACGTGGCCTTGGATTAGAGTATTTTACAAAATGTCCTTTGTGTGGTTGTTAAATTGTCCAAATGACAAACACTTCTTCATTTTAGCAGGCAATCTACCAGCTATAAATAAGAAGCTTCTCCTGAGGAGGCAGGAGTTCAGAGGAGATGGGGAGATTGAAGAGGACAGGAATTCTCCAAGTCCCTAAGATCACCTGAAAGCCCGCCTCCGACCCCTTCACATTCAGACCTCCACCTGTTTTTCCCCTCAGGAACTGCCTTCATCTATTCCTACATCAGTCACACGTGGACCTAGAGCTTCTTTGGTTTGGTTTGTAAAGTTCTCTTTATGCCAGAGTCTTACATGAGGTCCGTGATTATACTGGCTGAGTTTTTGCCTTAGAAGAACATGAGGCCCAAGAGAACTGTACTGAGCAGGAGGGAGAGGAACTCCTCTGTTTGAGCATGTTGGAGGAGAGGACTAAGCAAACTTCGAAGCTGGAAATGCAGGATACATAGGAAACTGAAAAACTAAAATTTGTGTAGAAAAAAATTCCTGCCTATGGCCGGCTACAATGCTGTTTTGCTGTGAATGTATACAGTATGGACATCATATCTTCTTGGAAAATTTGTAAGTTTCTTTAAAACTGCATTTTCTTCAAAATATCATTCTTTTTAAAAATTTTATTTTACTTTTTAATTAGTTTTTTTAACAGATTCAATGTGATTTATAGATGCAATTCTAATTCATAAATTTCCTGCCACTCTATATTACCTTGGATGAGGGGTACTCAGGAGTGTACACGGTTGAGTGATCCAAAATGGCTCAGAGGAGCACAATCGGTCTCCAGAGCCATTAGTCCACAGGTGTATTTTGTCATCTAAAAACAAACAAACAAACAAACAAAAAAAAAACGGTGCTTAGTTTGGTGTTCTCCAGGTGTTATTTTGCAGTCATAATGATAACAGCAATTATTGCTTCTGTTACCAGTATGAATCCCAGTAATCTAAGAGAACTTTAAAAGTGAAATTTAGTGGAAAGTGAACTTACTGGAAGAAAAATTAAGCACATTGTCATTTATTTCCCCTTTAATTCTCCTTTTGAGGGAGCAGAGGGGCAGAAGTTTTAAGCCAAACCATTTTATCACCAGTAGTTACACAGAAAGTACATTCAGTGACTTCCTTACCTTACGCATTAGCTACAAGTCAGGATAAAACTGTTTTGGATTTGTTTTTATCCCTTCAAAGAAGCAGGCCCTCTATTGCCTGCTAAGAACCTTTAGAATCCACAGCTTTGCAGAAGAGATTAGCTTAAAAGAAAACATTATTATCTGGCTTTACAGGGACTTTCAGCTTTGCTTCAAGTCATGTGGATTTAAAAAAATAAATAAACACAAAGCGCAGAAAAGAAGATATTTAGGAGGTCAAAAGTAGAGCTAAAGGCAGAATATATGAACTTTCTTAGTGAAACTTATATGTTTGCCCCAGGATCCTCTGTTAGATTGTGGTGTAGCTGGTAGGACAGATGCTGGATGGCAGTCTGAAGCTAATGGTGTTACCAGGGACTTGGCATACAATGGGGCATATTGTGGAGGAAGATATTGGAGTTCAGAGAAAACTTTGCTGATAGAATAATATGTAAGAAGGGACCTGAATGATGAGCAGGAGTTAGTGTTCCCAGGCAGAGTACACAATGTGTGAAATACCTAGGCAGAGAAACTGAAAGAAAACTTCTTTGGGCAGAAAATACAGAGTGAGTGAAAGAAAGATGAGAGAACATTTTGGAGGGGTAAGCAGACTTTGAAGGGACTTTGAAGACATTTTAAGTGTTTTGTTCTGTGTTTATATAAAAATGGCTGAAGAGTTTTAGAGAAAAAAATGACAAGATTTACATGTTGCGAAGATCATTGCAAACTAATAATTGATAATACCAACACTCATCATTTACACTTTGAAAAAAATTATTCCCACTTAATAATTGATGCAACCAATGATTGTCGATGTGACATTTAGTGTGTCAAGTTGGCTAGGGTAAGTTTCTCAGGGATTTTGTCAAACATCAGTCTAGATGTTCCTATGAAGGTTCTTCTTTTTAGATATGTTGACATTTTCAGTAGCAGAGTTTGAATAAAGTAAATTATCCTCCATAATATAGAGGAGCCTCTTCTAAGCTAAGTTATAAAGGACAAAAATTGAAATTACCAAAAAGCAGGAATTCTCCCTCAAGACTGCAACATAGAAAACCTGCTCTAGTTTCTAGTCTACTGTCTACAGAATTTAGACTAAAGATTGCAGCATCAGCTGTTCCTTAAATTTCCATCTTATCCACCTCCTCTGCAGATTTCAAATTTGTCAGCCTTTATGGTCATGTTCTCTATTTTCTGAAAATAAATCTCTTTGTATATATCTATAGAGAGCTATATGTAGACATAGATATATATACATAATTGATATACAAATCTATCACTTTCTATTAAAAGGCAAAATAAAAATATTAAAGTTTATATAAAGAGAATCAAGAACTCAAATATATGTTAACAGTCATGGGGTGCAAGTGGAGAGTATAAGCATGTTTATTATTTATTGCAAAAATTTGTTGAAAATTTGTATAATTTAAAGTAGGTAAGAGAAAGGTGAATATTCTGGAACAGAGTAGAATAAAGACAGCAAGAGTGAGTATGGGACAGTCAGTTAGGAGATAATTATGAAGTTAAGACTTGAAGCACAAACTAAGGGGATCATCGTGGAGAATTAGGTAGAAGAATGGATTAAACATAACAAATTAGAGATTTCATTTGGGATTGTGCCAGGCATGTGGTAGGCACTAATTGTTGTAATGAATACAAAAATAAATGAACAAAATAGTATTGAAGAAGTAAGGATTCCTTTCAGACTTTTGCTTGAGCAACTGTATGAATAATAAGACCATTTCTGAAAATTAAAAAAATGCAAAAAAGGGACACATTTTTGAAGAAAAATAATATAAATAGATTGAGTTTGAGGTTTCTTACAGATCATCAAAGTAGAGGTATCAGGTTGGCAGTTATATGAGTTGTTGGGAGCAAATAATTTCAGAATTATTGGCTAGTAAACTAATTGTAGCAATTGGAGGTGAATAGCATGTTTCTCTGAATGATTTTATAAAGTGAGAGCTAATAGGAAAATGGCCCATGAGAAGGCCCTGAGACATTCTAACATTTCATGTGTGGGCGGGGAAGGGCAGCTAGCCAACCAGACTGAAGGTGAGTGACCTGAGAAGTTGGAGAAAATCAAGCAAGAGTAGCAATAAGATCAGACTATTTTAATAAAGAGGTAGTGGTCAACACTGTCAAATGTTAATGAAAGATCAATTGAGATGGGTTTGGGAAGTGAAGGTAAAGACATTCAAGTCCCTGCCTGTTGATCTGAGAGAACAACTTGGGAAGAGTGGTTACGACAGGCATTAGACTACATGGAATTGCAATGTTGCTGAGAAGTGAGGAAAAGAGAAGAATGAGTGCAGCTAAATGTTTTGAGAAATTGGACTGTGAGAGAAGAAATATGGACTAGAAGTTGAGGAAGATAGAGGAAGGGATTTATAAATGTGTTTAGGAAAACAAAATTGTGAGGTGAAATTGCAATTATAGAAGAGAGGGGGGATAACTGAGAATGCATGGTCTCTGAGAAGACTGGAAATGTTGGAATCCACAGCAGAGGTGCAGAAGGCAAGCTTTGGGCAGGAGAGACATCTCTATTGACACAAGAAGGATGCTGGTGCTTGTTTGTCAGGTGAATTCTATAGTAGGAAAATGGATGTCTTTTTATCTCTCGGTTTTTAATTTTCTGAACAAGAGGAAGGAAACATATTTACTGGTGATATATGGGGAATCACAAAGTCAAAGGTTTCTGTTGAGTATAAGAAGTTTGGGACAATCACTGCAGAAAGGAAATTGAGCTGATGAGAACAGCAGGATTTCTGGGCAATATTACAGGTAGAGTGAGATGAGAGAGTCAAAACCTAGAGTTAGGTAACCATGTTGTTCTTAAACAACTTTCTTCCAGGTATCTGGCTAAGTTATAAGGACAGAAGATGATTTATTCAATCAAGACTGAGATTTTCCTAGCAGAGCACAGGGCATAGGAATTTGGAACACTGGAGAGAACGATTGATACGTTGGTATGAGTTCTGAACTTGACATGAAGGAGCTTGGAGATGGGAGGAAGACAGTGGTAGTAAGAAAATGGAGGCAACTAATGAAGGGAGGAGCCAAATAAGAAGTTGTAGAGAGAAAAGGTGTAGGTCAAAAACAGTGCCCTTGGATAAATAATCTAACTATGTTGGTTCCAAGCTTTTATTTGTAAAATTAAGACATGCAGTGAAAGATTTCCAAGGTTCTTTCTGCCTCAAACAGCTTGTATTTATGATTGTCTGGAAGGATGTGAAGCACTTTGAGCATGGATCCAATTGGGTGTCCAGACCACATGATATATCATGGAATTGAAGCGTTAGGGATGAGAGTCTTGGGGACATCGTGTTCTTGGTTATCACCTGTAGGAGGAGCAAATGGAGGGAGGGACACCTGTGAAAATCACTCTTACCCCTGAAGTGTTCATAGTAAGTATTTCTATCTGAGCAAGGACAAGAAGAAACAGGAATTGAACTTTACAGGTATACCCATAGCTGCTCTTGCAACTATTAATGCTTAGAATCCCTTTGAAGATTTATTTTTTTGGACTTGCAGCTGAGTTTAAAATAGGTTCCTTTCAGAACTGTTCCTATATGCAACTTTAATAAAAGGGCTTGACCTCCCAAACATCTTTTTTGGACTTCAGAAAGGGCTATGCACTCCTTCTGATAACCTTTTATATGGAAATAGTGAAGACAGAGACTGAGGCCCAGAATGTGCAGCTGGCCTGATTCAGTGAAAGGAGCACGTGGAGATGGGGGAATGACCATCAGTGGCTATGATTCCTGTAGGAGCTCTAGAATCAGTTATTTTTTTTTTACATTTCCTATCTTTTTTAGTTAGTTTTTAACAGATACAATATAGTTTATATATACAATTGTAAGAATATAATGATATTCCCTATTCCCTCCCTCCTCTTTCTTTCAGTTTTTATGAATGCTCATGTGAATCACAATAAAAATAATGGCTATTTATTGAGGATTTAGTTTGAAAACTGTTCTATCACATGTTATTCTTAAAGCAATCCTGTAGAATACTATTAATATTTCTGTTTTAAAAATTATATAAAATATATATCAAATAATATTTTCCATTTTAATCATGTAAAGTGGCATTAAATAGATTCAGATTATTGTGTAATCATTACCACCATCCACCTCCAGAACTAAAACTCCTTTTATCCTCCTGAACTCCATATTCTTTATACAATGACACCCTATTATTTCTGTTTTAAAAATAAGACAGCTAGGCCTGAAAGAAAATCAAGAATATTTATTGACATCTAACATACATATGTTTGAAATGATTAACTAGAAGGGAACGTGGATTTCTAGGCAGAAGTGTCAGTATGTGCAATAAGTTCTTGGGTCAATTGCAATAGGATTGTGCCGAGTAGTATAAGTAGGTCTGAGATCTGAAGCACCAGAGTCCCTTTTAAAGCAGTGGACACATTACTTTCACAGACCCTGCAGAGGAGTTTACTAATCCACAGTCTTTCCCACTCATGAACAATGCTTTGAGCCTCTCTGATCTTGTGTTTGCCCAGGAAAGATGCCTTTTGCTAACCATCAGGAAACTTTCTTGAATTACTTTTCAGGCTAGAATGGCAGACATTAGAAGAATCTAGTAAAGCTTATCACTTACCCCAAAACTATGAATCCCCCAGAAATTAGAAATTTATTAAGCACTAATAGCCTAGCCATCTTTTTCTTTTTCAGACTGAGCGGAGAAAATGAAAGAAACAAGTGAACTGGAAGATTGTGTTACTTTTCCTTGTGGTTTTGTTTTGCTTTTGGTGAGCTTTCTGTTTCCTCTTCCTTAACCCCTTTCTGTAAAGTCAAGCTTACCTACAGATGGTACATACATCAGTTGGCAGCACAGTTTAATACGTTGCTTGGATACAAATGTTTGGAAAAATAAAGGAGCACCATTTATACCTGTTTCTGTTGCTAAGGAAACTGAAGAAACTTTGGGACTTTCCTTTGGGTATCATGACTACAAAACTGGAAAACAAATCTATTAAGAGTTTTAGAAGGAGGAAAATATGTAAAGTACATTGTCTTTCCACACTGGCAAGTTAATGTTTATAAGCTTCTGTAGCCTTTCCCTGCCTGTGGTATAAATATTGCTTCTTAAGTCTTTTTCAGTAAGTTTGATCACATTGCATGGCATGTGGGGGTGGTCAGCATACTGAAATGTAAACACAAATCACATTTGTAAAATGTTTCATAAAACAAGTTATAAATACATCGTGGTTGCCTTAAGGGATAACATAATGAATTTTAGTTTTAGAAATCTTTCTTTCACAATCAGAGCATGGGATTTGCTGTCGAAATTCTTTGCTTCTGTGAACTCTGCTGGAAAGTCATCTCAAAAAAAAAAAAAAAAAAACCACAAGAAGTTAATTTGCAGAATCCATTTAGCTTTCTCCAGCTACAGAGAAACATTATGCCTGCCTGAGATTTCCTTCAGTCCAAACCCTGACCAGCATCCTTAATGTTATTGGAGCTGACAGCATGAGTGGTAGGTTTCATACAGAAGGAAAAACTGCCTTCCCAGGCTAGTTGATAGAACCTTTTAATACATATATATCATTGTGCACTGAAACATAGCGACTTGCAAAAGTGAGAATGTTCTCTTCCAGACAGTATCTTTAACAGTGCTCTGCGTTCCTGTTATAGCTCAGTTTCTTCTAAAAACTGCCGCAGCTCGACCATAGGAAGTACCTGTCTCTGTACACAGAGCCCAAACAGTGCTAAAAAGGGAAATGGAACATATGGTAATAAACTCTCTGAGCTTTGATGCTGCCTTGTAATCAGCAACCAGTGCAAGAGAGGCACTGGCAACCAGGAACTCTCCCCGCCCCCAGGGCCTCATTAACAAGGCCACTACACGGCAGTGCAAGAAAACAGTGTCATCAACTTGAGCGGTATCTCAACCATACAGGGTGAACCCTAGATTTTCCTTGGGCTGGAGAGGGGATGAATCGGGAGGACAGACAATTCCAATAAAAAGCTAGAAAAGAACCACTGCCCGGGTGGTCCCATGACCCAAAGGGTCTTTGTTTATTTGAAATATTATTGATGAGCTTTTGAGGTTTTGTTTAAGTCCAGTGCTGCATGTGGAGCCCTGACCTTAACAGATCTGCGGATGTGCTCTGTTTGATCACATCATGGTAGGAAGCTACTCCTTGCTTCGTTTCTTTCACTGGTGGGATAAGAATGAGCATGTTGGACATTGGGAGTAGGCTTTATGGCACATCCTCCTAAAATCACCCAAGATCCTCTTCCCTGCAAGGGTACTGGTTTGCAGGCATTTTATACTGTGGGAATCAGAAGACCTCAGGGAGATTTTTGTGGACATTGCCAGGACAATGTTCCTGTATTTTGCTTTAGACTTCAAAAAGCTACCTCTGTACAGTTGACCTGAGGGACCTATTTTTGTGTACTGTGTGCATCTCACTGCTTCCTTCTCTGCTTTTTTTCTTCCTTGTCCTAATCTTCAAATGTGTTATTAATTTTTAAAGATTTATTTTATTTATTTGAAAAGCACAATTAGAGAGGGAGAGATGGGGGTGGGAGAGAGCATGAGAGAAGAGAGATCTTCCACCTGCTGGTTCACTCCCTAAAAGACTAACTGCCAGGCCTGGGCCAGGCTGAAACCAGGAGGCAGGAACCTCTTTTGGGTCTCCCATGTGGTTGCAGGGGCCCAAACACTTGGGCCATCATCTGCTGCTTTCTCAGGTACATTTGCAGGGAGCTGGAAAGGAAGTGGAACAGCCAGCTGTGACTTGAACTGGCACCCATATGGGATGCCAGTGCTGAAGATGGCAGCTTAACCTGTTATGCCATAGCTCCAGCCCCAGCAAGAACATTAACACAATCTTAGTTCTTCTAATCCATGAACAAGGGATGTCTCTTCTCTGTTTTCTCCAGTTTATTTCAACAACATTTTATAGTTTTCCATATTTTGGTCTTTCATCTACTTGGCTAAATTCATACCTAAGTATTTTATTATACCTGTGTTGCTATTGTAAATGGAATTATTTTTCTAACTTCCTTTTTTGATAGCTTGTTATTAGTATAAAGAAATGCTTTTGTATGTTAATTTTGTATCTTACACATTTACTGAATTCATTTCATAGTTATAATTTTTTTGTGTGGAATCTTTGGGGTTTTCTATATATAATGTAATTTATGGTCAATTCCTTTTTTATAAAGATGCCAAGAACACACAATGGGGAAGGACAACCTATTCAATAAGTGCTATTTGGAAAACTGTATGTCTACATATAGAAAAATGAAATTAAACCTTTATCTCACACCATATATAAAACTCAACTCAAAATGTATTAAAGACTTACATAGAAGACCTGAAACTGAAGGAAACATAGAGGAAAATATCTAGATATTGCTTAAGTAATAGATTTTGGCTATAACTCCAAATCTATGGAAAACCAAAATAAGAAAAAGGCAAGTGGTACAGAATCAAAATAAAAAGTTTCTGTACAGCAAAAGGAAACAACTAACAAAATGAAGAGATACGTTATAGAATGGATACATATTTTTGCAAAACATACATTTGATTATGGGCTAATATGCATAAGGAATTCAAAGAGCCCAACAGCAATAAAATAAATGATTCAATTGACATTCTTCAAAAAAAGACATACAAATGGCCAACTGAACCACAAAAAGTTGCTCAGCATCAGTAATCCTTAAGGAATGCTAACTAAAACCACAATAATATATCATGTCACAACCATTACAATGGCTTCTATCAATAATACACAAGATGGGGCCAGCACTGTGGTGCAGTGGGTAAAGCTGCTACCTGCAGTACCAGCATCCCATGTGGACCCTGTTTTGAGTCCCAGCTACTCCACTTCTGATCCAGTTCTCTACTATGGCCTGGGAAAGCAATAGAAGATGTACCCATGTGGGAGACCCGGAGGAGGCCTCTGGCTCCTGGCTTCATATCAGTGCAGCTCTGGCCATTGTGGTCAATTGGGGAGTGAACCAGCAGATGGAAGACCTCTCTCTCTCTGCCTCTCCTTCTCTCTCTGTGTAACTCTGACTTTCAAATAAATAAATCTTATAAAAAAGAAAACACAGGATAACAGGTGCTGGTAAGGATGAAAAGAAAATGCAATTCTTTATGAGACTGTAAAAATGAGGAAACCCAAAAGTCCTCTACTATTACTCTGGGATATTTTCCAAGCAATCACTTAGCCTTTTTTTTTTTTTCAGATTTCTGGTCACAGTGCAACATGGACCATTTTTTCAGCAGCACCTGCAAAGGTGAGGTGCACAACTGTAAGGTTTATTCTCATAGAGTTAAATCCCCTGTAGGTATCTCCACTTGTATGTCCAGAACAAACATCTGAAAGTTAGTGTGTTCGATTATTTGTTTCCCCTCATTGACCAGATATTTCTAAATTCTGTACTTCTAGATTTTTGTCAATGGTCGTCTTTTTCTTTAGTCAAAAACTTGTGTCATCTGTGACTCCTCTGTTTCTTTCAGACCAGACCCCACAGTCAATCTGTCAACAAGTCCTGCTAACCCTACCTCCAAAAGCTATCCAGTGGTGGGCATTTGGTGTAGTGAACTCTGAGAAGTAATGCTGCTTAGTACACCTACATGCTGTACTGCAGGGCCTGAGTGGAGCCACTTCCAATTCCAGCTTCCTGCTAAAGCACACCCTGGGAGGCAACAAATACTTGAGTTCTTGCCATGCACATTGGAGACTTGAATTCCAGGCTCCCTGCTTGGCTGGTCCAGGCTCAGTTTTTTGCAGGTATTTGGAGAGTGAACCAATAGATAAGAGACTATTTCTCTCTCTCTCTCTCTCTCTCTCTCATATTTTATTCTCCCTCTCCTCTCTGCTTTTCAAATAAAATGAAAATTAAAAAATTTTAAAATCCAGAGATTGACCGCATACTGTCATCTCCACTGTCAAACCATGGCTATATTTCAGCTGCATTATTGTAGTCATTTTGTAAGCTGGATCCTTGCTTCCAGCCTGCCCTTCTCTAGTGTAGTTGCACAGTCGCCACAGGGGTCCTGAAAGATATAAGTCAGGTCACATCATCTGCTGGTCACAATATTCCATTTCACTTGGAATAAAATCTGGCTCTCCTGTTACTTCTCAGAGCTCACCTTCTTTACCCCCCCCCCACTTATTCATGCTGTTTCAGTCATCTGAGACTTCTTGTCCTTTGAAGACATATGATATGTTCCACAGGGTGTTGCATCTGCTCTTGTCCAACCCTTAGCTGGCTGGCTCCCTCATCTTCAGATTTTTATGCAAATACCTCCTTTTCAGTTGGATTATTTTTGGCTACTCTATTCCATACTGCATCTAACTTCCACCTCCCAACTATACACATTTCCTATTGAGTTTCCCTGTTTAATGTTTCTCATAGCATGAAAAAAATATGGGTTGAATTAAATCCCTAAGAAAGATATGCTGAGGGGCTGGCATTGTGACATGGTGGGTAAAGTCACCACTTGTGTTGCCAGCATCCCATATGGGCACCGTTTGTGGCCTGGATGCTTCACTTCTGATCCAGCTCCCTGCTAATGCCCTGGGAAAAAGAGTGGAAAGGGCTTCTGCCACCCACTTGGGAAACCTACAAGAAGCTCCTGGCTCTTGGCCCAATCCTGGCTGTTGTGGCCATCTGGGGAGTAAATCAGTGGATGAAAGATCTCTTTCTTAGTCTCTCCTCCTCTCTGAAACTCTGACTTCCAAAACAAAAAAAAAATTTGTTTTGAAAAGACATGTTGAAGTCTTAAACTGCAGTATGTGAATGTGATTTTATTTGGAAATAAAGACTTCATACATTTAATTAAATTAAGATGAGGGTATAAGCATGGGCTTAATCCAGTAGTGTCGCTCCCCGTCTTCGTGGAGGAACGACACAGGACCCTGCGCTGTTCTTTCGTCTGCTCGGCCCTCCCCGGGTTTGCTTCTGGTCCTTCCCGGGTTGGCTACCATCCCTTCCACCTCCGTGGAAGGGCGGTTCCCCCTGCCACATTCCCCACTTCCGCGGGGGAGCGGCACACCGCCGGCCGGCTCTCTCGGGGGCTGCACAGGTGTTCCTTCAGATAGATGTTCCCCTTAGATGTTCCACTTAGATGTTCCTCATGCATGCCGTCTCTCTCCTCCTTTATAGTCCTCTTCCACCAATCCCAACTCTGCTACCCACACGCCGAGTACGCTGCTCTCCTCCAATCAGGAGCAGGTCCCACAGTTTATTGGTTGAACTGGAGGCAGCTGTGTAGAAGCTGTTTCCCTTCTCAGCGCCATATTGTGGGAGAGCAGATGCATAGAATAAGTCTTAATTCCAGTAACTCAGTCTAGTCCGAGTTGCTCCCAGTTGCTCCCCACAAGTAGGACTTGTGTCCTTATGAGAAGCAGAAAATTCTGGGTAAATACAGGACACACTTGAGAACACTATGTGATGATAGAAGCAAACTGGAGTGATGCAGCTGCAAGCCAAAGGACACCAAACATTGACAATCACTACGAGAAGCATTCAGCAGGTAGGGAAGCATTCTACTCAGAGTTCCAGAGGGAGTTTGGGGTCCTTGAATACCTGGGTTTTGGATGTCTAGTCTCCACTTTATGAAAGAATACTTTTTGTTGTTTTAAGCCACCTGGGTTTGTGGTATTTTATTATGGAGCCCTATGAAATGAATACAGCACGTATTACACTGTCTTATAGCTTATAAATCTTATCATTTTGTCTATCATCTGGATCCCTACTACTGTTATATAAGTTCCAGAGGGATACACCAGTTCTGGCTCTTTGTCCCAAACTGCCATGAACCCTGACTTCTGGTCCTAATTGGGCAAACCTGTAAAGAAGCTTACTGAAGAAATGAACTCAAAAGAAGTGGAATTTGCAGCTTCTATCCAAGGAAAATGGATGAGTAACTTGGTGTGGGGAGCAACTCGGACTATACTGTTACTGGAATTAAGACTTATTCTATGCATCTGCTCTCCCACAATATGGCGCTGGGAGAGAAGAAAACAGCTTCTACACAGCTGCCTCCAGTTCAGCCAATAAACTGTAGGACTTGCTCCTGATTGGAGGAGAGCAGCGTGCTCGGCGTGTGGGCAGCCGAGTTGGGATTGGCGGAGGAGGACTATAAAGGAGGAGAGAGACGGCATGCACCAGGAACATCTAAGGGGAACATCTAAGGGAACACCTGTGCAGCCCCCGAGAGAGCCGGCCGGCGGTGTGCCGCTCCCCTGCGGAAGTGGGGAATGTGGCAGGGGGAACCGCCCTTCCACGGAGGTGGAAGGGACAGTAGCCAACCCGGGAAGAACCAGCAGCAAACCCGGGGAGGGCCGAGCAGACGAAAGAACAGCGCAGGGTCCTGTGTCGTTCCTCCACGAAGAGGGGGAGCGACATAATGGTGCCGTGACTCGGATATGAAGCCTAGGCAGGGTTTAGTGTTGCTCCTCCACAAAGAGGGGGAGCGACACTTGGGATTAGCTAGAACCTTAGAGACTATATGTGTTGTGGTGTCATCTCATAGGAAGTCTTCCATCTGGACTCCATCTATTGCTGACCATATACCTAGACCTGACCTAGACTTGGTGATAAGAGGTTTTAGACAAATGCTTGTGTATTCAAGAAAGAAAATAGGCATGGATCATAAAAGGAGTACACAAACCACAGAGAAATCAAGGGAATTATGAAGATATCTTGGCAAAAATTTACTCATCTTTATTTTTCCCTCATACTGTCAGTTTTAATAGCTTTTCTTTTTTTCCCACAGTGCTCAAAGCATCTTAATAACATTGTACCCCAAAGGAAAATGTATTATCTTTGTAACACAATATTCTATGCGGTATTGAATTCTGAAGTTAAACATGTTAGAAAAGCAATTCACATTGTACAGAACATTCTCTGGAATGCTTTAGAGCATTTGGATTCACACAAACACACACACACACACACACACACAAGCCCATCATCCAGGAGGTGCCCTATATCTTGTACGTCATCTGTAAATACAATGATAAATGTGTGCCCAGGGCTTAGGGCCTAGGACAAGCAGATCCAGATTCCGACAGGTCAGAGAACAACTTGGAGCCGTTTGTGGGTTTATATCTCCTTTATTCTCAGTGGCTGTGGGGAATGCACAAGGAACAGCCGCTTGCCCCCAACAGTGGTAGACCCACAGGAGATACCCTCCTTTGTGCCTGTGGTGGAAACTGGACATACACATAGAAAGAAAGACATCTATACACATTCACACAAAAGCAAACACATACATGTCCACATCCATCCACAGGCAGCTGCATCTAGCCATGCTCCCCACCCCCCAATTGCTTATATGGGTTTACAGGCAAAAGTGGCCCAGAGCCAAACCCTTACATAACAGAATTGTGGCCACGAGTGAACAGGTAGACCTGTCGGTTACCACCCAAGTGCATCTCCTCAACAATAAACAAAGGGACAGAAACAGTAAGACACTAAAAGGTGAGAAAATGAGGTTTCCTAGGTCAATGTAGTGTAATGGTAGGAGGAATAGACCTTGCAATTCAGCAACATTGAATTTGAATTCTGCTTCCAAGACTCAGTAGCTTTGAATGGTCACTAACTACTAACCCTAAACTGCCCAGCAATAATACCTAGCTCAAAAGACTTTTGTGTTGCTGTTGTGGGCTGTAAATAAAACACACATGGAAGCTAGCTCAATGTTTGCCAAATGGTACCCATTATTGTTCTGTTTTCCAATGCAATTGCTACCTATAAATGTTATTTATTTTAGCATATTGTGAATGAATGCTGAGAGAGACTCAGCTCATTGCTGGAGAGCTGTTCAGCAGCTCCTTTCAGCCAGCGGTCGGGTGTGCTTGTTGTCAGGACCTATTATTGTGGGAAAGGAGTCGTTCCCAGCCTTGCTGATTACCTGGAGTATCACTTCCCGTCATTAGCACTTTCATCTTACTTGACTATAAATATATAATCTAATGACCCTTTCACTGAAATAACTTCTTTGATGATGGCATTTTCAAAGTGTTTTCAGGCATCTGCTAATTAGGGAGATCCACCCATTTTTCTAAAGCCTATCACTGAGAAACTTGAACCATTTGGAGCAATAAAAATTCCCCCCTGGTTTTCTAGAGGAGACAGCCACACTAATTTCAAAGCTTTATGTAGAGTAAAAGATGGTTATTCCAGGAGTTAAACTTACTACTGTTGCCTTATTAATTTTGTCTATTTTCAAGTTCCTTTGCAAAACTTTGAATACTCGAATGATGGGTATCCATGACGTGACAGTCCCTCCTAGAAGCTTACACTCCCTGTTTTGATTACCTTCCTCTTTGAGACCTGGTGTCATCAATCCCGATTTCCCAGAATTACCTTCACCTCTCATTTCAGACCATGGCAAACAGTTATCCAGCTGAATGTTCAATTTTCTCCCTAGCTGGGTAGGACTGGCTGTTAGATAACTGTTTCAAGCTACCTGACCAAAGGAAAACATCAACTTGCAAATGAATCAGGAACCTGACTAAATCTGAACTTTCACTGTGAGTCAGAACAGGGAGCTTGACTGTTAACAACTGAGGTCCGTTTTAAGTAAGAATGCTTGCTGCATCATGATGACGTGTAACTTCCTGTGATTCTGGGGTTTGGACGTGAGGTGTCCTCCTGTCATGAGCTCTTAGCAGAACCCAGCTGTTGCCATTCTGGAAGAACATGAGAAAGCAAATGTGCTTGTGTCTGCCTATGCAGTGAGAAAGAAACCAGAATCTCTCGAACTGCAGAGAAAGTGTCCTTTTCGGAAATATTTCAAAAAATGAGCATGCGAGTGTTATGTACCCTCTCCAGGGAATCCACACTCCAGATTATGTACCAAGCTTGTTCTTCACTTTGTTTAAGTTACTGCTCAAATATTCCTTTCTTTGTGGCACATTTCATATCCTTCTCATTCCATTTCGTATATATTTTAGGATAGTTATTGGCTATCTCCACTACTGAATGTGAATTTTATGACAACAGGGACTTGAGACAGTCACAGCTGTATCCTTAGTAACTGCTGATCCTTTAAGACATTAATCTAAAAATATTTAAGTTCTCTCCCAAGAATCTGATTGCATGAGGTTAATGTACTTTACTAAGACCTTTGTTTGCCTTACGTGGTATAACATTAAAATCAAAAAAGTCTTCTACTCTCTTCAATTAGGAAGTAGGACAAAATATGCTTAGGCTCTAGGCATCAGGGAACTTCTAGATTCGTGTTTCATCAATTTGCTCTTTTTATGTTCATTACAGTGAAAGTACAGAGCACCACATCTGGGTTCAGATTGGAATAAGCCCACAGTGCTTCAAGCTGCTGGTACGAATTGCTCCGTTACTGTTGTCCTCGCTGTGCTGAGTGCTTTCCGCTTCACCCATTAGCTTTCTATGTGTTGGGCACTGTTGTAGGCACCAGTTCTTTACTAGTGAGAAACAGATAAATATCCCTGTCTTCACAGACTTAAAATATATTAGGGGATATGGTTATGTAATATACAATTAAATTATATATTATAAAGTGATAAATGTTATTGCTAAGTGGGTGGGTAATCCCAGGGGGGTAATGTTCTATTTTAAAAAGAGTGATTAGAATGGGCCCAGCTGAAATGAATTTTGAAGCAGGAAAAGAGTGAATCGTGTAGATATAGGGGGAGAGTGTCTAAGGAAGAAGGATTGGCTCTGCAAAGGCCCTTGAGGCAGTAATGTCCCTGGCATAGTGAAATACAATGTTGCTGATGGGAAAACAAAGACAAATAGTAAGGAAGCTGCCAGAAAGGTTACAGCGGCCAGATCCCATACAGCCTTGTAGGCCACTTTGCGGACTTGGCCTTTCATGGAGTGATATGGGGAGCCATTCTAGTATTTTCATCATGAAGTGATGTGTTCTTACTTACAATCATGTCCACAAACAGGGCTGCTGCATTTAAGTAATTTTAAAGGACCAAGAGTAGAAAGCCCAGTTAGTATCATCTCATTTGATCCTTACCATCACCCTGAGCATCAGATACTATTAGAATAGCCATTTTTTTAAACTTTATTTAACAAATATAAATTTCCAAAGTACAGCTGATGGATTACAGTGGCTACCCACCCCCATGACTTCCCTTGCACCCACAACCCTCCCATCTCCTGTTCCCTCTCCCATTCCATTCACATCAAGAGAATAGCCATTTTAAGATGAAGAACAGAGGCCCAGGGTTACATAACTTGCTTAATATCACTCATGCAGCAAATAGTATAGAAGGCCCATAATTAGAAATTGTGGGGCGGGTATTTGACACAGGGCTTAAGGTTTCGCCTGGGCCACCTGCATCCCATCTTAGATTGCCTGTGTTTGAGTCCTGGCCCTGCTTCCAATTCCAGCTTCCTGCTAATGCACAAGCTGGTGGCGGCTCAAATGCTTGACACCTTGCCACCTGCATGGGGGATCTGGATTGAGTTCTCGGTTCCTGGCTTCAACCAGTTCACTCTCAATGTATTTGAGGAGTGAAACAGTGGACAGCAGATCTCTCTGGATCTGTTTCTGTCTCTCTGCTATTCAAATAAATAAAAACAAAGTAAAAGAATTTTAAAAAGGAAGTTGTGCACATGCTCTCCTCCCTTCTCCAGCAAATTTTAATTTTCCCATTGTTCTTCTGGTGTTTTCTTCTGTGTTGATTAAAAGTCATTGAAGCAGATATTGGTTGCTAGCTTTAAGTCTTTAGTTCTTATTGAGCATATTTAAGAAAATTCTGTTTTGTAATAACCCATTGTGAATTGTCACATACTGTTAAGTCCAGAATTTGTCAGAGTTAGAGCAAATCAGATCTATGTCCATGCCACTGTCTACTAAATTTTCAAAAATATTTCCTAACTATAAGAGCATGAGATGTTAGAGAATAGATGTTACCCCCAAACCTCATCCACGAAACTGTAGAACAGACTACATTTATACTATGTGCAGCTAAGCAGTGCAATGAATATTTGCTTTTAAAACAGTATGCCCAAAATGTTGCTAGAAGAAATTAAAGGCAGTCTAAAGAAATAGAGAGGTTTATCATGTTTGTAGATTATGACACTTGATATTTTAAAAATTTTATTTCTTCCAATTGATTTATAAATTTAATGCAACCCATTCATAAATCCAGCAGAAGTTTGTATAGAAATTCACAAGCTGATTCTAAAATTTATATGGAAATGAAAGGAACTACAATAATTTAGGTCGTAGTGAAAAACGAAGCTGGAGGGTTTACAAACTTTCCATTAAGCTCCAGAAATTAAGACAGTGTGGTAATATGCAAGGAGAGACAAACTGATCAATGTCACGGAGTTAAGAGTTCAGAATTAGCTCTACATATATATAGTATCTTAATTTATTATACAGGTATCACTGCCTTTTATGGGAAGAATGGGCATAGACTTTTATTAAATTTTGCTATAGCATTAAATACTCATACAGCATACACTAAAATTCATTAAAGGTGGAATATATATATATATAATACACATATATATTTGAAGTATAGAAAAATAAAACTTTTTGAAGAAAAAAGAAGGGCTCTTTATGACCTTAGGAAAGGCATGGTTTCTGAAAGAAGATACGTAAAGCATTTGCTATAAAAAAAGTCCAAAACTGATATTCAACAGTAAGATCAGTATTTCAACTATCAAAAATACTAATCATTGGGAGAATGAAAGAGGAAAGCCATAAACAAGGAGAAGGTATTTGTAATTTATATATCTGACAAAGGACTTGTATCCTGAATATATAAGGAGTTCATGTAAGTTAATGAGATAAACAGACACACAAATTTCAAAACATCAGGCATTCTATTAGTAAGCTATCCAAATAAGTATTTCAAATGATAATTAATATTAGTACCCATCAGGAAAACATAAAACCATGATAACACTTTGCAATTGCTAAAATCACAAAACATTAATGAATTTACAATATCAAGGCTTATTTTTATACAGTGCTGGAGGGAATGTCAACTGCTACAACACTTGGGAAAACTGACAATATCTATTCAGTTTTGTTCCCCAAAATTCAGGAATTTCACTTAGTTATAAATGGAATAGAAATGTATATGTGGCCAGCTCTGCGCCTCAATAGGCTAATCCTTACCTGCGGCCGGCACACCGGGATCTAGTCCCGGTCCGGGCGCCGGATTCTGTCCCGGTTGCCCCTCTTCCAGGCCAGCTCTCTGCTGTGGCCCAGGAGTGCAGTGGAGGGTGGCCCAAGTTCTTGGGCCCTGCACTCACACGGGAGACCGGGAGAAGCATCTGGCTCCTGGCCAGTGTGGTGTGCCGGCTGCAGCACGCCAGCCGTGGCGGCCATTGGAGAGTGAACCAATGGCAAAGGAAGACCTTTCTCTCTGTCTCTCTCTCTGTCCACTCTGCCTGTCAAAAAAAATAAAAACAAAAAAATTTAAAAAAAAAGAAATGTATGTGTATGTTTACCAAAGACCTCTACAGGAGTATTAATAGAATTATTATTCATAATAGTTAAAACCAGAGCCAACCAAGTGTCTTTCAACAGGAGAATGGATTAAAAGAAAAAGAAACCCAATATGTGTTTGTGCAATGGAATGCTTCAGGTGATACAATAGAATGAACTACTGGTAAAACAACGTAGTTGAATATCAACATGATTATTTTCTAAGAATCCAGACAACAAGAATATAGTACATAGTTTTGATTTTATTTACATGAAGTTCAAAACAGGCAAAACTAATCTATTTGTGACAGACATCAGAGTGGTGTTTACCTATGGGGGAGTGTATTTATTGGGAAGAGGTGTGAGAGAAATTTCTCAGGTGCTGGTACTAGTCTATGCTTTGATTCAGGTGGTAGTTACAGAGTCCTATAAATATGTAAAAATCACACCCAGCTGCACAGTCAAGATTAGTGTACCCTATGCACTTTACTGGATACATATTTTACTTCAATTAAAAAATAAGCAAAATTCAAAATTAGATTTTAGTGAAAGTAAATCATATCAGTCAAAAAACATAAACAGGATGCAATAACATGAAAAAAGCAACAAGTGGAAGAATGCACATTCCAGACTCTCCTATCTCGTGCAGATATGGGCAGACCATGAAGCTGCAGTACTGGGCAGAAACAGCAGGCAGCACAGACTGAGGGCGATGTAGGATGTTGGTTCACTGGAGGTCAGCCAACCCCCCGAGCAGCAGACTTCAGAAGCAATAGCCTTCAGAGCCTGTGGAAGGCTCTGCTGATACCAAATAGGCATTAAGACTTCAAAGGCAGCTCCTCTCCAAGCAGCCTCGCTGAATGCTCTGCAGTCCAGTAGCTTCTAGAAACCAAAAAAGCTTTTGTCGCTTAGCTCTCCTTTTTCCCATCAGTTGAACTCTGGAGGCTGCCCCTGGCATAGACTGCCACAGGACTTTTGCCTGTTGTCCATTATCCACAAACAAAGAAGTCCCATGCCATGATTCCTTCTTTTAGATGCTTAGTTTTCAGGGTATGACCAATAGACTGCCACTAGGTGATCTACTTTAGGCCATTGGAAGACTATTTGCAATCCAGTCTGACAGAACAATTTGTTCAAGAACTGAAAGAGCATTTCAAACCAAGGTTTGGATTTCTTATCTTTCTTATTCTTTCCCTAGCTTTGCTAGGGAAAATGGACGAGAAGAACAACCAGAGAGCTCTGTCCATATCATTGCTTTCTTTTGCCCTAAGCTTTTTCAGTTTGGACGCTGGCCTGTATGTTGAGCTGAACCAAGAACACCATCACAAACTTCTAGTCTTTGGTGTCATAAACCATGATGAATAAAATAATAGCTTTGTGTAATGATAGCCATCTTTGCCTCTTATTCATCTCAGGGATTAAAGGAGGCAAAATAGTATTTGTGGTCACATATTGACCCATTGAAGCTTCATAAATTGCTTTCCAAAGCAAGTCAAAAATTATTTTTAGGGATGAGACACTGCAAAGAGCAATAGAACCTTCTAATTGTAGTTGCTTGCCTGGCACACCTTCATCTTTACTAATATTATCTTATATTTTTGTGAGATTTGACAATTCAGCATGCTTCTATATATAGATCACTCATTTGTGCCTCAAATATTTCCCATCAAGTAGGTACCATATCCACTGGAGGTCTGGTCAAGGTTGTCAGTAAGTGGAAGAATTAGGACTACAACCCAGATGACCCAGTCACCACACTGCAATTTCTGTGATTGGTGAGGATGGGCTTTTACAAGGGAAAGCTGATGCTGTTGAGCTCTCAAATCTTCAATCTTGAACTAGCAAGTGTCCTTTTCCTCTTATGTATTATGTTGGCACAAGGCTTTCCAACTCTTGATACATAGGCAGGAGGTGCTTATCAAGTTATGCTACAAGCTAGGTCACAGAAGGGTCATGGGCCACATGTCATATTTCCCCCAATTATTAGACACCTGTGCTCAAAACAGAGATCCAATAAGAAAAAGTAAATAGAAACATGGTTCAATATTTTGCTTTAGGTTCAGAGAGTATCAAAGAAAATCTTTGTTAAGTCATAACTGCCATTTCAAATTCCTGAGAAATGACATCAATTTTTATGATAAATCATAAATATAAGATCTAACTCTAAGATGGACATGAATTTGAAAAACAAGTTCTCTTGTTCATTCAACATCTGAAGTAATTAATACAAGATATAATTTATAAATTATACTTATTTTCTACACTATCCATGTACTTTTTCTCCTTTGTTTTATTAAGACATAATATGCTTTCAGCAAACTTCCCCTTCTTCAGGGTTTGGTTCTGTAAATTTTGTCTAAGATGTACAGTTGTACAATAACCATTACAGTCAAGAGGGGATAGTCCCATTGCTCCCCCAGGCCCTGCTCCTTCAGCTGTGCTTTATGGTTTTCCACAATTACCTACAATGTGTGTAAAAAGCACGACACCTGGAAACGTAGACGTTAAGACACATGTGCCAAATTCGTGTATGTTTGAACACTATTAGCCCTAAATTTACAGATTAGGAAAAGGAGGCCGAGGGAGGGTGGGGTCTGAATGTTCTCTCCTCCCCCAGTTCACCTGTTGAAACTTAATCCCTGGTGGGAGGGTATAAGGAAGTCAGACTTTGGGAAAGTGAATAGGTGGGAAGAGTAGCTCCCTCATGAACAGGATTAGTGCCCTTATAAAAGAGGCTGCAGGGGGGCCGGCACTGTGGCTCAGTAGGTTAATCCTCCTCCTGCAGCACTGGTATCCCTTATGGGTGCCAGTTTTAGTCCCGGCAGCTCCTCTTCCCATCCGGCTCTCTGCTATGGCCTGGGAAAGCAGTAGAAGATGGCCCAAGTCCTTGGGCCCGTGCACCCATATGGGAGACCAGGAAGAAGCTCCTGGCTTCTGGCTTTGAATTGGTTCAGCTCCGGCCATTGTGGCCATCTGGGGAGTGAACCAGTGGACGGAAGACCTTTGTGTCTCCCCCTCTCACTGTCTGTAACTCTACCTCTCAAATAAATAAATAAAATCTTTAAAGAAAAAAGAGGCTGCAAGGAGCCCATTCTTCCCTTCCTACGTGGGAAGACACGGCAAGAAGGCACCGTCTATGAACAAGAAAACAGGCCTACAGCAGACATTCAATCTGCTAGCACTGTGATCCTGGATTCCCCAGTCTCCCGAATTGTGGGAAATAAATTTGTGTTGTTTAGAAATATGCATTTTTTTGTTTTTGTTGTTGTCCATTTGTTTTAGCTGTCAAAACAGATGAAGACAGAAGTAAATAATTTGTCTCAGTGGTAGCACCAGGGTTGATGTCACATCTGTCAGTCTCCCCATTCTTATCAGTACTCCGTCTATCCAGGTACACAGTATCCAGACTCAGGTACACAAAGCTAAAGGACACCCTGTGTTATGTAGATGGAGCTAAGAAAGATACTCTAGTCAGCAAAGGAGGACCTGCTGGAGACAGACTGTGGTTAAAAATAAATGTGCCACTCTGTTTTTAAGTATTTATTTATTTAAATTTAGAGTTAGAGTTAGAGAGAGAGAAAGAGAGAGAGCGAGTGAGCCAAAGAGAAATCTTCATCCTCTGGTTTACTCCCCAAATGGCCACAATGACTGGAGCTGGGCCATGCCAAAGCCAGGAGCCAGGAGCTTATCCTGGGTCTCCTTTATGGGTGCAGGGGCCAGAGCACCTGGGCCATCTCCCACTGCTTTCCCAGGTGCATTAGCAGGGAGGTGGATTGGAAGTGGAGCAGCCAGGACTCGAACTAGCACCCATATGGGATACCAGTGCTGAAGATGGCAGCTTTACCTGCTACGCCACAGCACTGGCCCCTCTTCTTTTCCTTTAACAACACAAATCCTTCTTCATCAACTGCTTTTTGACTTAGCCCAGTGTGAGTCTTTTTTTCTTCTGTATTAAAACTGTTCTGATCTCAACAGCAGAAATTTATTAGAAGACAGCATTTAAGGAAGGGTGCTGTACTTGTAGGAATGATTAATTCCATAATTCTGTGAGTCTAGCTGCAACTTGATCATAAATTAAGGGCTGGCTAGTTTTATCAATGGACAAGCTGTCTTGGATTGAAACCTCACAGAGGAAGAGGTGATTGTTAATCAGACAAGAAGAATTTTCTTTATAAAGCATCATCCAACTGTGTACATAGAAAGCATCATTATATTTTACCTTGCTGGGAACACTCGTCTTGATTGAATGATAGTCAATAAAAATTCTCTTTTAAAGGATTGCTACTGCAGGGTCTGCTCTTGTTTTCAATAGCTTCAGATACACACTGATAATTATTTTTTTAAAAAAGTACACTGTACAATACTTAATAAAATGTTATAAAGTATCAAAGAGACAAGTCTTCTTTACATAAAAAGTGCAGTATGTGTTCTTGAAATTAGATTTAATGTCATTCTTTTTTTCTTCTTGGAGTTATAGATTATTTAAACATTTTCATTGGTTCCACAGTAGATAGTTATGATAAGAAAAGATCAAGTGAAAAATTATAGTTTAACACTGAATATCAAGAGAAAAAAGGAGTTGGGGAAACAAAAACAAAACTCAAAGGAATTCGAACTCATTCCATTTGCTATTAGAGCACACATTCAAAGTCACTAGTTAGTTTATCCTCAGCAGGCCAGCTGAGCTAATTTATAGGTATTTAATTAACTCCATAAAGTGAAGTCCCCTGTTGCTTTGTGAATATAATATTTATATAGATAATTATAAACTAACTTTAAATGTTAAAGATCTGAGCCAACTGAATTTGATAAAGTTCATTTCCCTTTAGACTCCAAATGGTCCATATCAGATTGCAAAATGTAATGCAATATTTAGGAAGCACTTTACTCAAGAGCTTCTGTAGTAAGTAACACAGGTAGAGAGGGAGAGAAGGAAAATGAAATAAGATGCCTTTCTTTTGCTTTTTGTTTTGTTTTGTTTGGGTGATGGAAGATGTGTGTGATATAAACAGTGTCCCATTTTCACTTCTCTATCTTGGCTGAAGGTAAAATCCATACAGTAAATATTCTTTATAAGATGCAGACCATTGAAAAATCAGTCAGCCCCTCAGTCATGTTTATTTTATGTATTTTTAAAACTTCTTTCACTTCCCCTACTCTGTAAACAGGAACTTGTTTTTCTTCCAAATTTAAAGGCCATCACATGCCTTTTTTCCCACTTTCACTGCAAGAATGGACTCAACTCTAGAGTTTTCTTAAGACTCAGCTCATGTAAGCTACAGAACCCAGAGGATTATGGGAATAATGGCATTCTGTCAACATCAAGGAATAACACTGTTGAATGTAGGGGTGACAGTTTCTTGATAAGAATCCCTTAAATTCAAACTTCTTAGAGGAAGTAATAGGAATATAAATGGAGGTGTTGATGATATTTATTGTTCACTTAATGGATGGAGCACAGTGTCTGTATGTCTATGCTTCATTCTGCCTGTCTTTGGAGAATGGAATGGAAAGTGCTTATTTTGTAAAATGTCTTGAGTTAAAGTTGTGATGAATAACAAAAGTATTAGAGAAACTGTCAGTGAATTTTTTTTTTTTTTTTTTTTTTTTACAGGCAGAGTGGACAGTGAGAGAGAGAGAGAGAGACAGAGAGAAAGGTCTTCCTTTGCTGTTGGTTCACCCTCCAATGGCCGCTGTGGCCGGCGCACCGCGCTGATCCGATGGCAGAAGCCAGGTACTTCTGGTCTCCCGTGGGGTGCAGGGCCCAAGCACCTGGGCCATCCTCCACTGCACTCCCAGGCCACAGCAGAGAGCTGGCCTGGAAGAGGGGCAACCAGGACAGAATCCGGCGCCCCGACCGGGACTAGAACCCGGTGTGCCGGGGCCGCAAGGCGGAGGATTAGCCTAGTGAGCCGCAGCGCCGGCTGTGGATATGTTTTTAAAGGAATAAAACCTCACTACTCAGAAGTGTGTACTCGAAATCCAGTACTATAATTATCTGCTAGAATACCCCAATCAGCAGAGAAGGTATAAGGAGATTCTTCCAGTAATTAACAATTCTTTAGCTAAAAGTAAATTTCTTAGGCTAGAATCTAATCAAATCTCAGTGGAGTTTCCTAACTTCATTTTCTTTTGTGTACGATAAGCCTACTTTTTAAGAAGGAAAAGATGGAAATTTAAAACACAGGATGCCATCGGAGAAGGACATAAGCTGTATTTGTTGGAAAATTCTGAAAGAATTTTGAAGTTTGTTTTTCCAAGTGCAGTGAAGTGTGTTCCGAAATTTGTTAACTGTTAGGGTTTGGCTATGGTCCCGTGATTCAATTATGCCCACAACGAGTCCATAGTGATTGAAGGCTTTGCCCACAAGGTGGCGCTATTGAGAGATGGTGAAGCCTTTGGGAGATGGAGTCAAAGGGGAAATCCTTAGCTCTTTGGAGCTTGAGGTAGTTTGAATGTGAGGGGTCGGTCAGCCTCACCAGACCCCTTCAGTTCTCAGGAGAAGATTGTTATAAAAGGAGCAAGCCAAGTCCCCTCCTTGCTCATTTTCTCTGCTCCTTATTGGAGATGTGATACTTGTTCTGGCATCTCAGCCATCTGCTATTCACCATTCCTGGTGAATGATCTAAAGGGTGGCCTCACTGAGCTTGCACTGTGCCTCCAAACTGTGAGCTAAGTAAACTTTTTCTTTATATTGTTGGTTGCCTCTGGTATTTTTTGGTAGTAATACAAAATGAACTCATACACTATCTTGTAAGAGATTAAAGCTCATTAGCTAGGTTTATTAGGCCAACGTCGATCATCCTAAACTAGATTACATTTTTTCCATTTTTTGTTCTCGTAGGAGGTGTCATCAACATTTAGTTTTTTGATATGTGAGGCCCAAGAATAAGCCACAGTAAGTAATAAAGAAGCATGTATGTGACACGTACCTTGACAATGACAGGTATTCACTAAAGTGTTTCATTATAATAAATATTTTGAGCATGGAATAGATCTGGGCTGCAATATTAAATCCAGTCTAATTTTCTAACTCTGGTTGCTAATGCGGGTTGTTCTCTGCCCTAAATTTTGCTTAAGCTCATCAATGCAGCTTATATAAAATGAGCCATTTAACTCCAGTATATGTACATAGTGAGGGATATTTTCATTTATTATAAATGTTACTTAGAAAATAGTAATTATCAAAGAACTTAAGATTTTTAGTTAATAAAAAAGGTCAATCAGCATGTTTCAGTAAATGTTAAAGAAAAAATTATTCTGATAATTGTTGAGATGTTAAGGAAGACTTTATTCAAGATCATTGCAGTAGAGGCATTACAACTGGTGAGAGAGAGACTGGGCTCTACCCTGAATACAAGAAAAGCAATTCAAGGCTATAGTCAGTGGGCAGAATGAAGGGGTCAGTGGATGTAAATATTTCAAAGAGGGGGCATCAAGGATACAAAGATGAACTTGTAGGTAAACTTCATTGGTTAACTGCTGCTGCATAAAAGCAATTTCAATAACTCTCTATTTAGCTCACAAGTAAGTGGATCTTCAATTTGTTCCAGACTTATCTGCATGATTCTTCTTGATTCTGCTTGACTCATTCATATTTTGTGATCAGCAGCTTAGTCTGTAGCTCTAGCTTGATCTTGGCAATGATATTTCTTTTCCACTTCATATGGTCTCTCTTCTCATCTTTTTTTTTTTTCTTTTGCAGTTGGTTCTTATGGTGCTTGGGTATGGTTTGAAGAGAAAGTAGGGTGTACATATGTCATTCTCTGAGAACTGGCACTCTATCACTTTCATTACATTGCATTGAAAAAATTGCATACAACCTCTTAGTCGATGGTGGGAGAAAATATTGCAAAGTATATGGCAAAGGAGAACAGTTACATGGCCATGTTTGCAAACTATTGCATTTATATAAAGGGATCATACAGTGTGCTCTTTCAAAAAATTTATTTATTATTTGAAAGGCAGAGAGACAGAGATCTTCCATCCACTGGTTCACTTTCTAAATGCTGTAATAGCTAGGGCTAAGTCAGGCCAAAGACAGGATCCAGAAACTCATTTTGGATCTCTCACATGAGTGACAGGAACCCAAGTACTTGATTCATTGTTATTCTTCCTCCTCCTCCTCTTCTTCTTTCTTCACTTAAAATTTATTTATTTATTTGAAAGAGTTACAGTGAGACAGGAAGGCACACACACACACATACACACACACACACACAGAGAGAGAGAGAGAGAGAGAATCTTCTAACACTCCCCAAGTGGCCACAACAGGGACTGGGCCAGGGTGGACCTGGGAGCCAGGAACTCCATCTAGGTCTTCCATTGGATGGCAGGGGCCCAAGTATTTGGGTCATCTTTTGCTGCCTTCTCAGGTGCATTAGTAGGAAGCTTGCTGAGAAGTGGAGCAGCCAGGATTGGAACCAGCACTCTAATTGACACTCTGAAATGGGATGCCAGTATTGCAACTGGCAGCCTAACCTTTGTGCCCCAGTACTAGCCTCCATCCACCAAGCAGTATCTTAACAACTACACCAAATGCCCACCACAGTAGGTGCTCTTGTATGTGTAGGTTTTTTTCCTCTTAACATACATTTTTTTTTGACAATTACTCATATTGTTAGGCTGTCAGTTTGTTCATTTTTATTAAGGAGTAATATCACTTTAGATGAATAGAAGTGGATGCTATTACTTATTTTTAGATTGGCAATTGGATTGCTGCACTTTAGGGATTGTATTACTTAGTTTTCTGTAATGTGGGACTGCAAACTAGGTGTCTTAAACAAGAGAACTTTATTATCTCATGGTTCTGAGGGCAAGAAGTTCAAATCAAGGTGTTGGCAGGGCCACACTGTGTCCCCTGTCTCTGAGGGAGAATCTTGTCTTGCATTGCCTAGTTCTGGAGTTTCCAGCAGTCTTTGGCATTTCTTGCCTTGCAGGTATTTCACCACTCCAGTCACCAGAGTGTCTTTTCCCCATGTATTTCCACAACATCTTCACCCTGTGCATGTCTATCTGTTCGAATCTCCCTTTTCTTATACAGACACCAGTTGTGCTGCACTACTGCCTCACCTAAAGACCTCATTTTCACTTGATTACCTCTTTAATGGCTCTATCTCTGGGAAAGGTCACATTCGGAAGTCCCAAGGGGTTATGATTTTAGCAGTTTTGGGAAGGCACAATTCAACCCCCAATGAGGACACTAGGAATGAAGTTTTTACAAGCATGTTCATGTAATTATATTTGTGGCAGTATGCTTAGTTATTCTGAGATGTTTATTTTGAAGGCATTGTTCAAGTGTATAAGAGGACTCTATGAAGTAGTGGAAAGTAGAATTAAGAGATAAGTTTGTTTTGGTTCAAAAAATTTTTGAAGTATACTCATAGGATTTTTTTTATAATGCATCGTTTCTGGGAACTTTTTGAAGATTCCTCAAATGTTTTACTTTATTGGGGGCTACCAGTTTTTTAAGGAGGTTGTATCATTTTATACATGTATCAGAAATACACAAGAGGACCAACGACTGCATAATCTTGCTGAGGTTGGACATTGTCATTCTGTTGAATTAAGTCATTCTGGGTGTGTACTCATGTCTTGTTTTGGCTTTAGCTTGCATTTCTTTAGTGACAATGGTAAATATGTTTTATGTATTTGCTATCACTTGTGTATTTTCTTCTGTGGTATGTCTATTTTTCCTTGGTTTGTGAGAGAGAGGTGTGGTCTTCTTCTCCATCTTCAAAATGTTATAATTCAATGCTATTTTGTATTCATTTCCTATTGCTTGTGTAAAAAATTACCACAAACTTAGTGGCTTAAAACAATGAAAGGAGGAGTTTAATTGTCCAAAATAGTCCTTAGGGTATAAAACTAAGGTGTGAAACATTGCGGCCCCCCTAGAGGCTGTAGGAGGCAATCTATTTCCTTACTTTTTCTAGCTTCTAAAGGCGACCAGCATGTTAGCTCCTTCCCCCTCCCCCAGCTTCAAAAACAGTGCAGAGCATCTTTCATTTCTTCCCTCTCTCCCTCCCTCTCCACTCAACTTCTGTTTTCACATCTCCTTCTCTGCTTTCCCTGTTTCCCTCTTGTAAGGACTAATAATTCTATTGAGCCTACCCAAATAATTCAGGATAATCTTCCTATCACAAGATCCTTTACTTAGTTACAATTGCAAAATCCCTTTTGTCATGTAAGATAACATGTTCACAGGTTTCAATCACTTAAATATATATTCCTATGGGGGGAGCATTATCCTGTCTACTACCTATGCCAATAGTCGGGCTATTATTCCCTGGTGATAAATCCCTCTTCTGTATCTCTGATTTGAGATCATGGAACTTTGCAAGCTGTATTTCTGCTTCCTGTTGGGTTCTGACAATAAGGACCACTAATGATGCTGAAAGGCAGTGAAGGGAGGAGGGGAATTTTTGTTTAACTTCACTGTTTATTTGGCATTGCTCCAGCAGCTGTCATTCTCACTGGAAACAACACAGGACACAGATCCTGCTTTTCTCCACATTGCTCATAATCTGAGCAATGACTGGTCCTCAGAGTACCACATTCTTACTTCTTAGGACCACTGCTCTAAGCATATTGGTTCTGATTACCTCAAATTATTGTCTTTCCTTCCCCAGCCCAAAAGAGGATAGCAGGCTTTTGCTATAATTGCTGTAGTGTTTATTTTTAGATTTCAGTCCTCCATCCTCTTTTTAACCATTTGAGTTCATTAAAATCTCAGTTGGAATACCTAGTATACTTTTGTTGTCCTGATATATTTGTACTATGATTAGTTATTTAATTCCTCCCAAAACATGGGTACAAAATTAAAGTGTAATAATAGTACAAGAAACCGTAGATGAAAATAGCTTTCATGGAAGAAAAATTATTTTAACCCTGATTAATGCTGGGTTTTTGTGAAACACCATGGCACAGAAAGGCAAATCTGTCTTCTTAAAAAATCATTTTATAACACTTTAAAGATCACATTTTCTTAAAGCAGAAAAACCAAAATACAAAAGATATTAATTTTGGTTTTGATATTATTTTGAACAGAAAATATTTTTTTAAAAATATAATTCAGGATTCTTAGAAAATTTAATAGATCTTAAAGTTAAAATTATGCTGAAAACTGATTTAGGCTCACTGAATTTAATAATTGTGTTATTTTGAATGTCAGTAGTTTAATAGTACATCTTAGTGAAAATCTTAATAAAATTTAACTTGTGTGGGGGAGGAGAAAGAGAAAGAGCTCTATTACATATATTCTTACAGTTTCAAAATAAGCTGCCGAAAGAAACTATTCATTTGAATTTCCAGATATTTGCTGTAGTGAAGCAACACTCAGAATTTGTGAACTCATTTACCACATATTTGAACATCCTTTACTACACTCTTGCCAGAGACAAATGTACTCAACATAAAATAATAATGTTTCAATCATGGAAATGTGATCTTAATCATACTTAATTCTGCTTTTTATACTCTGACATTAATTAGCAACCCAGAACCCCTTCTGAATCTCCACATCCAGTCTTTGAAGAGGTTATTATTCAGATAGGAATGATGTTGTCTAGGAGTGCACTTCTCTTAATGTACCTAATATGATTATTTTAAAAATATCCAGATCCTCATCCCCTTCTCCTCTACCTTCTACCCGATATCAATGGCCTCTTTAAGGTCCTTGGAATCCTGGGAGGAGAGAAAACTGTATCAATTTATCCAAAGTCAAAGCCATCAAGTATATGTGCTGAATAAGATACACTAAAGGTATCTGAAATTGAGGTAAATTGCTGTTTAAAGAGAAAAATAATTCACAAAAGAAAAAGGAAAATTTGAAGTGTGTGTCTATTTGAATGCATTGTGTGTGTGAGACAGAAAGTAGAGTGCATTATTGTGCTCCAATCTATGGTGTGGTACTAATGATAGAAGATAAAAAAATGTGAGAGCCAGGTGTGCTTTATGCCAGATGAAGATATATTTTGGTTATTTTTTAAATGTCAAAATTATTTTAATAGGACATTTTCCATCTTCTTTTGATCTGCCATTTGTCCTAGATAAAATGAATGTACTATTTGGATCTGATTTCTGATGAAATTATACATATTTTCAAATATTTAAATGATTGAAAAACTCAGGCCTTACTGATGTAGGCAAAATGAGTAATTGAATTAACCATCCCATTTTCATCTGGGTGTTTTGTTAGAGGATAGCTTTAGGCAGTGTCCATACAACAGATAGTGAAAAGAAACAAGCTAATTACTGTTGTCAAATATATGAGTCTAGAGGAATAAAATTAATAGGCAAAATTTTTTACAATAATTACATTAACAAAATAGTTTCCAAATTAAGATTGTCATTGTTTCTTTCATATTAATTCCATTTCACTCTATATCACATTTCTCTCTCTCTTGCTTTTTCCTCTCTTTGGCTTCCTTTGCAAGAAGCACTGATTATACAGGCCTATTTATCACCTCAACTTAAAATGGTTAATGCTTGCCAGTGACAGATACTTAAAATTATCTTTCCTTTTGTTTTTTAAATATTTATTTATTTGAGAGCTGGAGCTATGGTGTAATGGGCTAAGCCTCCGCCGCTGGCATCAGTATCCCATATGGGTGCTGATTTGAATACCTGGCTGCTCCTCTTTGGATCCAGATTTGTGCTTGGCCTGGGAAAGCAGTAGAAGATAGTTCAAATGTTTGAGACCCTGCACCTGTGTGGAAGACCTGGAAGAAGCTCCTGGCTCCTGGCTTCGAATTGGTTCAGCTCTGGCCATTATGGCCATTTGGGGAGTGAACCAGCGGATGGACCGCTCTCTCTCTCGCTCTCTCTCCTTGTCTCACTCTCTCTCCCCCTCGCCTTTTCCCTCTCCCTCTCCCTGTCTCTGTCCATAATTCTGACTCTCAAATAAATAAGAAAAAAAAAGATTTTATTGCAGAGAGAGAGAGAGAGGTCTTCCATCTACAAATTCACTTCCCTAGATGGCTGCAATGTGCAGGACTGGGCCAGACCAAATCCAGGAGCCAGGAGCTGCATCCAGTTATTATGCATGGATTCAGGGGTCCAAATATTTTGACTATCTTCTGCTACTTTTCTCAAGCCATTAGGAAGGGGCAGGATCAAAAGTGGAGTAACTGGGACATGAATTGGTGCCCATATGGGGTGTTGACATCGCAGGCAGTGGCTTTATCTGCTATGCCACAGTGCTGATCCCCTCAAACTGTCTTTTCTTAGCCTGAAACTATTGCATCAAATTTATCAATTAGCTGACCTCCCAATATTTGCCTTCAAGATCTTTCTGTCCACATAACTTAAAAATTGTTGGTGATATATTTTATTTTCTCCTATAACTGTTAACTTTTAGCAAAATACCTTAATAACAAATCACCTCATTGAACACATAGCTTGTAGAAATGTGCTTTCTTCACATTGCCGTATTATTGTTTCCAACAACTATTTTGTATAATTTATTTTTATTTATTTATTTATTTATTTATTTTTTTGACAGGCAGAGTGGACAGTGAGAGAGAGAGACAAAGAGAAAGGTCTTCCTTTTGCCGTTGGTTCACCCTCCAATGGCCGCCGTGGCCGGCGTGCTGCGGCCAGCGCACTGCGCCGATCCGATGGCAGGAGCCAGGAGCCAGATGCTTTTCCTGGTCTCCCATGGGGTGCAGGGCCCAAGCACCTGGGCCATCCTCCACTGCACTCCCTGGCCACAGCAGAGGGCTGGCCTGGAAGAGGGGCAACTAGGACAGAATCCGGCGCCCCGACCGGGACTAGAACCCGGTGTGCCGGCGCCGCTAGGCGGAGGATTAGCCTAGTGAGCCGCGGCGCCGGCCTATATAATTTATTTTAAAATGGTATTTGACTAGCTGATGATTCTACTGTTCTATCCGCGTTTTAGTGAACTGCAGTCAATTCCAACCCATCCTTCCCTAACGTTGAATTTACCAAATGTTGTATCTCTTCCCTAAGAGCCACATTTCAGATTTTTCAGTGCTTGTGAAAAAAGTAAGAATGCCATGAATCATCACAATACTAGAAATATACTTTTTAGTTACACTGATCAAAGTTAATGAGGTAACAAGAGTAAATCTTTGTGGAAATCTATGCCAATAATGTTCGTGTATGAAGAATTAAAATTTTATATTTACACAAAGTATATGGTAATGCCAGGTTGTAATTTTTGTGGTATAATTTAAGTTAAATTGAAAGTAACCTCCCTATTATTAGATAGTATATACTGGTACATTATTTTATGGCTTTATAGCCTGCATGTGGTCACATTCTTTAACCATAAATTTAAGGATTTATTTTGAAATTTCCATGCAAGCACAAGATTAGTCTTTATGACTCTTTGTGTCTACAAGTCAGCATTAATCACTTTAAGAATGCAATGTTCAGTGTCTTGACCACATGGATTTTCAGCCGAACTCATTCATTTGGAGGTTGCATGTTTACTAATTTTCTGTTTTAGGGAGGTTACTCCATAGCCTTTTGATCTCACCATAACGTGGATCTGAAGATCCCAAGATCTATTCTTGGGCTTGATTTTTTTATATCTGTCTTATTTTCTTCCACTGTGCTTTATGAATTAGAATCACTCAGCCAGCAAAAAGGC
Organism: Oryctolagus cuniculus; assembly: GCF_051225735.1. Taxonomy (NCBI): domain Eukaryota; kingdom Metazoa; phylum Chordata; class Mammalia; order Lagomorpha; family Leporidae; genus Oryctolagus; species Oryctolagus cuniculus. The sequence goes on along the minus strand of NC_142880.1, from coordinate 66,896,908 downwards.
ATTGAGGCATATTCAGTCTCCTTTTGGACTTTCTGTCAGTTGCTATGTGAATTTTGATAGATTTTGGCATTTATCTCTTGGGGATTCATGATTGTCTTTGCTGGCACCAGGAAAGCTTTTCTGGGTCCATCTTGTATTAGCAGTAATTTCTTCTTATTTGATGCAGTATAGTAGTATACATTTTATAGTACTTTCTTCAGTGTGTGTAAAGGCATATTTATTTAGAAGCTCTTTATGTATGCTTTCAAAGTCACTTTGAGTCCATATGGAGACATGTAGCATTTAGCCCAAATATTAATTATTAGATAGAATTGCATTCCTGTATTTTAGCAATACATCATTTGTGTATAATACTACAAGGTTCTATGTCTTTTTAGAGACATTTACAAATGTATTCTTAGTGTTTTTCAAATGTCATTTTCAAGCTAAATGAAGTAATTAAATGAATTGTATTTTTACCTATCTGAAAAAGCAAAAGAAATATTATGTATTATACAAATGTGATACATTATAAAATAATTTAGCAATCATAAAGGCTATTTATTATGTAGTGGACAAAATGAGGTTTAGATCTTAGATTTCTTTACTAGAGATGTGTACATTTTCTTTTACTTATTTAAAAAAGAGATGAATACTGTGATAAAAACAGACATTTCAATCATTCGAAACTGCAAGATTTTAGATTATTGAGAATGATTGCAATGAGTACAATGATACACATCAATAGAGTGAAATTGGTAATCTTTTCACCAGTATCTGCTGAAAGTAATTATACAAAAAGAATATATGGTTACTTTGACTTTTAAGGTGGTCTATGTTTGTAAAATTTAAATTTTGCTTTTAAAAATTTCCCCATATATTTTCTGTATATAAGTTAAACAATAGAGAATTTGAAGCTTCATATTTAGATTATGTCTAGGTCATCCACCCATCAAGTGAGAAAAATTCAGTCAGTTCATTCAACACATCTTTGAAGATTTTAAGAATTTACTGATACATATTTGAACCACTGGGCTTACATTTACAAAGAGATAGCTTCATTCAACTTTCTATATCCTTATTTGTATGACAAAAAGAAAAAGAAAAATTCAGGTTTAAGGATTCAGGGCTACACAGAGTGGTAAAGAAAAGTATTAATAATGAATGAAGATGATTATCTAACCTTTAAGAGACAAATCTGTAGTCTTAAATAATACAATTTCATAGCAAGAAAAAATAAACAAGCACATTCTTAATCTCCAAATCTTTTTTTCTGTAGTAAGCATTGTTCACAGCTCCCTGAACAGCCAAATACCTCTCCTGCTTCTCAAACCATGCCGTATTTCTGACACATGCTTCCACAGGCTTATCTGCAATTCTAGGACTAAGTTTAAACCAAGAGCTCATTATATGACTTTTCTTCCCAGAATCTTTTTCTCTGAGATATTAGTGATGTCCCGTAGTACTACCTGTACCTGTCAAACAGCTCTACCTATAGATGAATGCCTTTGGGATTCATAAGGAGATTGGAATGAAATGTGAATTAGCATTACCCTGCAGCAGGATTATCTTTGTATATGTGTGGCTGAGAGAATATTTGAGAATCATAGGAATATGTAAAAGGTTTGGGGTACATACTCGTGCAAAAGCATCCATGAGCTTGTACACATAGTTATAAATTCTTCTTCATTGCATCAACTTGTTCTTGCCCCGAAGTTTAAGTGAAAATATCACTGGTGGAAAGTGTATGTCAAACTTGTCAATAACATCTACCATTGGCATATTTCCCTTTTTAGTAAGACTGTTGAAACTGCAGGTAAATTACATTGGGCTATGTCTTTCTGCTTACTGATGAAAAGAAAAAAAAATAGTTCTTAGCACCTAGGAGCTCCCTGCTTCTATCATGTAGGCTTGGTGTTCACCTGTTGAACATTAGCCTGTTCTGGAACACCAACATCAGGTAGGTCTACTCTGTAACTTTGAGAAGTCAAAGAAAGAATGTAACCCTCCTTAATCATGCCTGGAAATAAACAGAACATTAATATTACACATACAACAAAATGACATATTATCCTAGTTCCGTGATTCTTGTTTCTTTGCCAATTGTAAATTTAGTCTCTTTTTTTCTTCTTTTGATAAAATTTATCATCATGCTCAATTACAAAAGTACATTCTCATTGCTTCCATACTGCATCCAAATCAGAAAAATCTACCCCCCTTATACCTTTCCCCAAATCACTTAATGTAAGTAGAAAGTCCTTTCTAATGTGCTTTTCCTGAGGCGTCCTGGTTTTTCATGATGTGCATTCCTGACTTTAATTTATTAAATTTCAGATGTGCTCCTGAAAGTCATTGGTTGAGAGAGAGTATTACCAAATAGTTACAATGGGAACTTTATTTTTTTTCACTGATATACACTAGATTTTAAAGTAATCACAGATCATTAAAACTGTAGTAATGTAACATTCATAACCATTGGTTTGACAAAGGTGTTAAACAAGGATTGGCAAAATTGTATTTGCAGCAATACTGATGTAGGATTTCTTATTTAGCTTCCACATATAAGGCAGAATATGCAGTATTTGTCTTTTTGTGTCCAGCTTATTTCACTCAACATGATGTCCTCCAATGGCACCCATTTTATTGCAAATGGTAGAATTTACTTCTTTTTTTATAGTGAATAACATTTCATTGTGTCTATATACCACATTTTCCTCATCCATTCATGTGCTGATGGACAACTTAGTTGATTGCATTTTTTTTATTGTGAATAGTACTACAATAAACATGATGGTGCAGTCATCTCTTTGCTACAATGTGTTCATGTCTTTTGGGTATATACTGTAGTGGGAAGTTGAGAATTAATAAAAAAAAGTGATCCCTGTATGCAGCAAAGTCAATGGTCACTGTTTATTGTACCAAAACATATATAACATGACATTTACCATATTATCAATTTCTGAGTGTACAGTTCAGTGGCATTAAATCCATTCAGTTGTTCTGCAGCCATCACCTCTGTTCTTCTATAGAACAATTTTTTCATCCTTTAAAAATTGTATTTAGTTTTATTTATTTGCAATGTAGAAAAAGATGGAGAGATGGAAATATACATAGATGTAGACAAAGCTTTCATCACTATTTCACTCCCTAAATGCTTGTACATAATGGCTGAGACCCATGTTATGGCTGAAGTTGAACCAAGGCCAAAGCCAGGAGCCAGGAACTCAATTCAGGTATTCCACATGAGTGCCTGAAACCCAACTACTTGAGCCATCACTGCTGCATCTTGGGGTCTGAATTATCAAGAAGCTGAGATCAGGAGTTTCATATGGGACTTAAATTCAGGCAGTATGATACAGTATACATGCATAGCAAACTGAAATCATAATAGCTAGGCCGATGTCTACCCCTTTTCCCATGTTCTGAAACTGAAACTCTGTACCCATTAAGCAATAGCTCACCATATCCTCCTTTCTTAAGCCCTTGGTAACCATAATTCTATTTTATATCTTTATCAATATGACTATTTTAGGTACCTGTTATTGGGATAATCATACTATATTCTTTTTTTAAAAAAAAGATTTTATTTATTTATTTATTTGAAAGAATTACATAGAGGCAGAGGCAGAGAAAGGGGGGGGGGCTTCTATCCACTGGTTCACTTCCCAAATGGCTGCAACAGCCAGAGCTAAGCTGATCTGAAGCCAGGAGCTATGAGCTTCTTCTGGGCATCTCACATGAGTCCAGGGACCCAATGTCTTGGGCCATCTTCTACTGCTTTTCTAGGCCATAGCAGAGAGCTGGATCAGAAGAGGAGCAGCTGGGACTCGAACTGGTGCACATATGGATTCCGGCACTGCAGGTGGTGGGTTAGCCTACTACACCACGCTGCTGGCCCCCATACTATATTCTTTTGTGACCTGCTTATTTCAGTTAGCATATCATTATCAAGTTCATCCCTGTGTTGTATCAGGTGTTAGAATTTCATTCCTTTTCAAGGATCGATAATACCTCATTGTATGTATATTTTGTTTATTGACTTATTTGCCAATGGACATTTGAGTTGTTCCCACCTTTCGGTAATTGTGAGTAATATTGCTATGAGCATTGTTATGTGAGTCTAGTGGTGATACATTCTTAGCAGTGATGAGTTGAATAGCTTCAGCAGTTTTGATCTTGCATTAGAAACCTAAAATATTCTCCTACCTCTTTTCCCAGGTTACCTCCACCACCACCAATCCCCACACTCTGAGAAATCATGATGGCAGAATGTCTAGAAGAGTGTATAAGAGCGTATTTCCAAAAGTCACCACTTAGATAACAGCCATAGGGATGGGGAAAATTAGGAAAAGCAGAATAAAAAGGCAAAGCAATTCTGAAATGAATTTTCTTTCAAAATGTACTTTCAAAACTAACAGCAAGTCTGATGCTTTGCTATTTACGCTATTTACAGAAGTGCTAAAAACAGGCTTGCTAAAGGGGTGGGAGTTGCCATTGAGTGAGAAATACGGTCAAATCACTTATTTTTCAATTTTGAGCTATCATTTATCACTCTCCACCTTGAACATAAACTCAAAGAGTTTAGGGCCTTGCTTGTCTTATTTTTTGTCTCTAGGAGAGAGAACATAACAGATATTTAATAAATATTTATGGAATAAATGAGTAAAATTTATTAGAATGAGTCATTTTATCATTTTGTAGGCATTGTGAAAAGTGTTATAGAGCATCAGATAACATCATCCCTGCCTACATAATACCTTGAGGCTACTCAGGGAATTAGAAATACACTACAAGATAGCTATAATTAAACTACAAGGGTATACAGAGAAAGTAAAGATTACCTCTGTTAGGTTCAGTAAGGGAAGTTACAAAGCAGAGTTGATTAGCACAGGAAGGATTTTTATTAGCACAGGAAGGTGAAAGTATGAGGTACATCCGTTGAACATGAGAAAAGGTGCAGTGGTAGAGAAGTGTAACAATGAACTGTAGGTTTTAAAGCTCCTGTTCACCTTGCTTCATTGAAGCTTCATAGTGACTTGAATTTCCCCATTCCCAGGAGGAAATAATAATTCTTTTTACCTCAAATCGGAAACCAAGAAGCACACAGTTAATTAACAAACACAGATTTGAATCCAGGCTTTCAGATTCCACAGACAGTGATGTTAGTGGCTAGAATATATTCATGACTGTTAATTAACTTATTTTGGGCTGATCTATAAAGTGTGGATATAGAAGAGGAAAAGAGGGAAAGACAAAACTCCGTGGGTTGAAATAGTGTAAGAAAGGAGTTATCAACGTTTGCTACTTTGAAATTAAACACAAAAATTATTTTTTGTACTTAAAATACAATAAAGTTCTTTGGATAGAATGCTTAAGTAGAAGTTATAAAAAATAGTTAAAAAGCATTGATTATTAACAGTTAATTTTACAAAGGTTCTTTACTGTCCATTTGTATATTTATGTAGTTTAGCCCTACAAATACATACTTCTGAACATTTTAAAATAATTTGGCTGGATTGTTTCAGACTCCCTCTTTAAAAATATTATTCACTTGAAATGTGTCCTAACATGTTCTGACCTGTGAGAACCCTGTTTTTAATTATAAAATTCAAAATAAATATGCTTGAAAATAAAACATATATCTCCCCCAGTTAAGGAAGATATAAACTAATAAAAGACATTACATAACAAACAGTTATGTATTTTTAATGGGTGGAAAAGAATATGAAGAAAAGAAATGTTCCAGAAGAGTAGCAATGTAATACTCTGTACAGTGTGAATTTGATAGGCAGCAGAGAGTTATGGGCATAATAATAAGCCATTTTTCTCTTGTCATTCTTGCTTTAAAGACTTTTACTTTTATAGGTAGTTAACTAACTATCTATCTATACATTAAAAACCTTTAGTATTTTCTCATCTGTGATGTGATAAAAATATGGATCTATACATTGAGTTGTTTACATGGATTAAAACTCTAAGGCAGATATGTATGTTCTTCTTACCATTTCTAGCAGCTATATGTATTAGAAATAATAAAAAGGAAATAGAGTTATATTTAATTTAAATATAATAAGATAAAAGGGACTGGAGAAATCAGGAGCAGTGGGAGTGATAGCTTATGTGTCAACATGGTTAGGCCATGATGCCCAGGTGTTTGGTAAAATACTAGAATAAATGTTGTTATGAAGATGTTTGTGGCTGTGATTAATAGATACAATCATTTGAGTATAGCTGATTATCTGCTATAATGTGAGAGATCCTCAACCAATCAAAGTTCTTACAAGGAAAGACTAACATTTCCTGAAGAAGAAGAAGCTGTTCTTTCCCTCACTACAATGTAGACTCCCTTAGTTCCCACCCTATTTGGCATGGTGTGCAGGTTTTGGACTTTTGATTTTGATTTTGTTTTGATTGCACCATCAACTCTTTCCTGATTGTCCAGCCTTTTTGTCTGCACTACAGATTTTAGACTTTTTAGTTTTCACTTCTATGCAGTTCAATTTTTGAAAATAAATCTCTTTGTGTATACTACTGGTTCTGTTTCTTTGCAGAACCCTAACTGATACAGTGACCAAATTATAAAGCCCGGAGAAATAACATGATTTTCCTAATGTCATGTAATAAATGGTAGCAAGGCTGCCAATAAAAAGATGAGGAAACTAGGTCATAAAATTGTCTAAAATATTGATTACAGACTAGGAATTAAATTCAGCTCTATAAACTTTCTACTCTGTCTTTCCTAGTGGAATGCATGCAGGGAATGATAATGATTTATGTTCAACCAATGCATTAAAAATCCTGAAATTCAAAGCAGATAAAATAGAGAAGGGATTGTTTGCTTAACTAAAACTTAGAGTAAAATTCCTTGCAGAACAAAATGGAGGAATCTGGAAAACATCATGCTGAATGAAATAAGCCAGTCCCAAAGGGACGAATATCATATGTTCTCCCTGATCAGTGACAACTAACTGAGCACCTAAAAGGAAACCTGTTGAAGTGAAACTGACACTATGAGAAACAGTGACTTGATCAGCCCTTGTCCTGTCTGTCGAAGAACAGTTTACTATTTTATTCTTTTTAGTATTTTCTTGTTCTACTTAATACTACTGTTTGAACTCTTTAATTAACACACAATTATTCTTAGGTGTTTAAATTTAACTGAAATTTGATCCCTGTTAAAAATAAGAGTGGGAATAAGAGAGGGAGGAAATGTACAGTTCGGAACACACTCATTCGGACATACCCCTAATGGTTGAGCTAGAAATGTACCATGGGACTCCAAATCCCATTAAGTTGGTATGTACCAATGCCATCTTACTAGTTAAAGTGATCAGCTTAAGTTCATAATTGATCATAAAGATAGGATTAAGTGTCAAAGGGATCACATAAACAAGAATAGTATCTGCTAATACTAACTGATAGAATTAAAAAGGAGATAATGATCCAGCATGGGAAGTGGGATACGCAGCAGAATCATAGAATGGCAGATGCCCTAAAGAGCACTCTGGCCTCAGAATCAGCCCTTAAGGCATTAGATCTGGCTAAAAAGCCCATGAGAGTATTTTAGGCTTGGAAAGCCAAGACACTGTGGCAAAAAAAAAAAAAAAAAAAAACCCACCACCAAAACAACAACAACAACAACATGACCTAAAAGAAAGAACTCTGTGAGTGAGATCCCAGCAGAAAGAATGGGCCATCAAAGAAGGAGATACCTTTCTCAGGGAGGAGAGAACTTCCACTTTGATTATGGCCTTGTCTAAATAAGGTCGGAGTTTGTGAACTCAAGAGGCTTCCATAGCCTTGGTAAATCATGACAAGAGCCTCCGGTAAGAGTATCAATTGTTAAATCAACAATGGGATTCACTGTGCACTTGTTCCCCGTGTGAGACTTCTGTCCTTAATGTGTTGTACTATGCAAATTAACAGTAAAACTAGTCTCCAAACAGTACTTTATACTTTGTGTGTCTGTGTGAGTACAAACTGTTGAAATCTTTACTTAGTATATACTAAGTTGATCTTCTGTATTTAAAGATAATTAAAAATGGATCTTAATGAAGAATGGGATGGGAGGGGAGTAGGAGATGGGATGGTTTGCAGGTTGGAGGGTGGTTATGAGGGGAAAACCGCTATAATCCAAAAGTTGTACTTTTGAAATTTATATTTATTAAATAAAAGTTTAAAAATTCCTTGCAGAGAACTTTCCCCAAAATTTTAAGTTGGTTTCATTTTTATGAAAACAGCAACTGTAAACTTTTCAAGACACATAGGAATACATTGGAAGAGGCATGTGTTATAAGCATATAGTAGAGAGAGTATTTAACTTAGCGCTTCAAGTACTCATGTGCCAAATCCTAGTACTTGGTTAGGTTAAATTTCCACCTCTAGCTCCCAACTTTAGTTTCCTCCAAATGTAGACCCTGGGATGCAGTGATGATGGCTCAGGGAATTGGATTCCTGCTACTCACATGGGAGACATGGATTAGGTTCCTGTCTTTCAGCTTGGGCCCTGGCCCAGCTGGGGTTGTTGCAGGCACTGGGAGGAACAAACCAGACGATATGCTCCCTATCTCTCTATCTCTATCTCTTTCTCTATCTCTCTACCTCTCAAATAAAAAATATTTTAAAAGCATATTTTATTTAAAAAATATTCCCCATATTCAACAATTACATCATCCTGTTGAAAGTGCACTTTGTAAGGATAGAAAAGACAAAGACAGGTAAGTAGGTATTCTATTATCTTACTAAGCTGTGGGGACCCATGAGCCGGCCATGGGCCCACATGCTAAGGCTTAGCTTGCTGACCCTTTGCAATAGTTACTGCTGTGTGGATGTTTATGGTTTCTGTTGAGCTGCAATATCGGGACCTTTCCATAACCTCAGGGTTGAGTCTACAACTATGGCCTTGGTACTTCCCATACTTCTTTTCCCACTGACCAAGAGTTGAGAAAACACCAGGTGGAGCAATGATAAGCTTTTTGCTGGCATCCGAGCCGCCTGCTACATGATCAGGAGCTTGATTGGATGAAGACACGTGATCAGCTTTATGGCTGGACAAGGAGTGTTGGACTGTGCATGATCAGGCACCCGATTGGAGCATCGCCGCATGGACTGTAACATGGACTAAGTTTGCATTACATGCTTCTGCAATGTTATACTATATAAGCCGTTCGTGTAATAGTAACAGGAGCTTCCCCTTTCTTTCGGAGCTCCCCTTGCTCGAGGGTTTCTTTTTCTATCCTGTTTAAATAAAGTCTACTGAAGACCGATAAGCTGCTTGCAACGTCGTTCCTTTGCGGGCAAGGGAGCGACACTAAGCAGGGATACACTGTCTCCTGGAAGCTTCATCACAATCTGAGTTATTAGCATCATTTTTAAATGGAGAAGACTAGGACTGGCAGAAACGGGGACTTGCCCATACTACTCAGAGTACCTGACTTCCAGTGCTGAACTTCCCCTGCTTCCTGGCCATGACACCCTGAGAATACCAGCATTAACAGAACAGTGGTTATGTAGATCTTTTGACAAGGATATTATTGTGAGCTAAATTACCATTCTAATTTAAAGGATATATGTGTTTGAACTACTGTGCTTGCATGAATATTAAGATTTGCCTGGAGGGAAAAAAAAAGGCACATCTCTTTCTCATCCCTAAAGATGACTTTGCCTTGTCTTCTTGGAACTACAAGTTGATTCTATGAGAGAATGGAAGATTTTTTCCCAGAAAATTTTTATTTAAGGTACATAAACTTCATGCATTTCATAAATACCACTTTAGGAACATAGTGATTCTTCCCAACATACCTACCCTCCCACCCACACTCCCACCCTTCTAGTGATTATCTCTCCTCTCTCCATCTTCCCCAGAGTGCTCCCCAATACTGGGTGAATATTCTTTGGACGGAGCATCCTATAAAATAAACTAGGCTTGAGGGTTCTTTTTTAAAATAAAATGCTAAGCGGGTTTACTGAACTAAAGTGGTTATTCTCATGTTTCATAGTTCTCTCAATCTCTCCTACCTTGATTTTTACTTTCTTCAGTGTAGTTGCATGTTCTTCAGGGAAAGAATATGTGCACCAATGGAACAGGGGTACCTTTACTGCCTCTACATTCTCTGGGTGGCTGAGACCCATCACACTTCCAGCCCACCTCACATATTTTCACGGAGGCCACCACTGGTTTCATCACATTGCTGAGACTTGATCTTTCCTTTCTCATCAGAGAACAGGTGGACCTTGACAGTTCTTTACGACTCCATGAGTGATTTCTTTTGAGAGAGAGACATGTCTTTACTCTGCCAAGGAATGAAAACCCAAACAATCAGATCACTTTGGATGGTGCCAGATATATTCCACCAAATGCTACCTGCAGTAATTACAGTGAGCCACTGAAAGATGTGGTGGTTTTCTTTCAGGATCAGCTTTCAGTCTTGCCCACTGTCATAAGACCCACCAGCCACAGACAGCTTTCTCCATAGAGATAACCCAGAATTGCCATGGCCCAAGACAGGAAGGGGTGCAGCATGTCTTTGGTATGAAATGTCTGGAGCTTGGTATCAGGGGTTAAGAAGAAACTGTCTGAATTCGCTGCCCTTTCCTGGCACCAAACTTCCAAAAATTAGCCCAGGTGCTGAATAGAGACCACTCTTCTGTTCCAGCAGGGTGGTGGACCCAGAGGTAACATCTCACCTGGCTCAGTTCACAGAAAGCAATGCCCTTTCTTAAGAATGCAAAGTCTTGAAGGCCAGCATGAGAATCTGTCCTCAGGAGGTAAAACCACCCCCAAAGTGCACTACCAATTTAGGTTCTAGGCAAACTGTTTTTATTACACCTGGCACCAGAAGTCACACCAAAGGACACAGCGAGACCTTACACAAAGCACTTGGAGGAATCAACTTAGAAAAAAATAAATTAATTAATAACAACAACAACAAGCCTAGGAACCGTGCAGAATGGCGAGGAGAGGCAGAGCCGCCTAGGAGGGGTAAAACTGGAGGGAGGGAGTCTGGAGGGAGGAGAGAGCGGAGAAAGCTGAGCGCGGACGTCAGGAACACAAGCTCCAGCGGAGTCAGGCGCAGGCACTAGGGGAGCATGGGGTGTTTTGAATAATTATGAAAATTAGCATGTGTCTGCGCCATCCTGTGGGTGTGGCGCAGAGCGGAGTGTAAACTCCAGCGGGCTGGAGCAAACATTGGATTAGCGGCAGCCGCCTGTCAGCCTGCCGGAGGAGCGCGGGGAGCAGCGCGCCGCACGCCGACCGGCACGATGGCCTCGTCCCAGGGGAGAAACGAGCTCAAATTCGCCGACTGGATGGCAACTCTGCCCGAGAGCATCCACAGCATCCCCCTCACCAATTTAGCCATCCCAGGTAGGCGCGCGGAGGCTGCCGCTACCCGGCGCGCGGCACCCACTGCACCTGCCCCGCCCTGCTTTCTCTGCGCTAAGTGGTAACTTGCCACGGGGCCCGCGGGAGGGCAACTCTGCCTCTGGGCTGGGTCTCGGACCGGCAAGGCGTGCCGGGTAGCCTCGGGTTTCCGGGCGTTTTCCAAATCTCTGGGGACCCCGGTTCCAGGAGTCAAGGTGACTGCCCCCTCCCCCCCCCTTCCCCGGGCCCCGGCTTTTGAAACTGGCTGTGTGCCCAGGGCTAAGGCAGTGGAGAGCGCCTCGCGCCCCTTCCCACGGTTTGCCCTACAGATTTGAGGGGTGGGGGCGATTTCTGAGTCTGGGGGTGGCCGTGCGCGACCAGTGCCGGCTGTGTCCTAGGGCTGGTCTCTGGCGCCTGCACCTCTCCTAAATCCATCCCTGGCGCGGAATTGAGCGGATCTGGTAGATTCTAGGTTCGAACCTATCCGAACCATTAATATTCGTCCCCAGTCTCCTTTAACAAGACAAAACGCTCCGGAAAAGTGATTAAAGTTCAAGGACCTGCGGAGGTGTGATCGCTGCCCTTGACCAGGAGCTAAAGGGGGCCGAGGGGCCGAGGGGCAGTTTCCTGTTCGGTGTGGATCTGGAGGGCCTGGCCGAGTGGCCAGCGTCTGGAGTCTGGTCCCAGGGCTTGTTAGCGTCGTATCGCGCTCGGGCCAGGAGAGCAAATCCCTGCGGACTGTGCACCTGCTTCTAGCGAACGAAGCCGCGAAGGGAAACCTGCGTAGGCAGCGACAGAGGGGTGGGATTAACTGGAAAATAGTAGGGAGAAAGAAAGGGATTGCGCCGCTGGGCAGACAGCCTGGAAGGAGGAAAGCGCGGACAAAGCGGGGAAGAGTGGGAGACATCCAGAGGCTTCAGCATGGCGCGCGCGAGTTGGACTGGAGACCTGGGCAGGTTTCTGCGGCGGGAGCGCGCAGCAGCCCCTAGCGCAGGTGACCAGGAACGAGGGTCAGGAGGGAGGGTCGTTTCCGGACAGTTTACGACGCTGACAGCTGGGGACAAGGCCACACTTCGTTACCAATTTGTCAGTGCACATGGGCTGAGGGAGCACACACCTGATCCTGCTAAGTCGGAGCTGCAGGGCAAATTACTGCCAGGTTGTTCGCTGATATGCGTGATTAAGTTAAACCTTCTGGTCTACCTCCTCTGGCATTGCCCCATCCAGGTCCCCTTTCAGCCTCTGAGCAAAACAGGAAAGAAAACCCCGATACCTCCCACTCCCCAAGAAAACACAAAAGGGGGGCTCTTTTGACAATGGTCCTCTTGAATATCCCAGGAGGCTCCAACAGGAATGTTGGTACGGTGTGTGTGTGGCGGCTATGACCGGCACAGGCTGCCCTGTGATAGCAGGCCCCAGTGTGGTTGTTTCCTCTTACCCTTCTTGCGCAGATAGCTTCCTAAGGGCCCAGAGCTCTCCAAGGAAAAGAACACCCCAGCTTCTCCACTCTGCACTTACCAGACTCCCTGGGTGAGCCTAGGGATTGCTCTTTTGAAGGAGGCAGTAGAAAGTAGACAACTTTGTTGGCAAAATTCCCCCTCTCATTTCCATAGACATTGCCATTCTTTTTCTTCTTTCATTTCTGTTTAGTTTTTAGACAGTTATTTCCATGTGGTCTCACCCAAGCATTTTTGGAATGTTCAGGAAGTAAGAAGCGCAGGGGCTGTGTTGCCAGCCTTTGGCAGGTGACTCTCAAGAGAAGAAAAGCCTTAGCTGGCGTCGCTCGTTCTGAGGAATGGTGTGACACCATGTCTGAATCTGCCTTACCTGTTTATAATCCACCTGCAAAGCACTGTTCGGTATCCCAGCTCACAGCATCCTTCTCTAAGCCCCAGCAAGCAGATAGTGCTGGTATTATCATCTTCACTTCATCAGTGAAAAATTTGAAACTTAGTGTAGGCAAATGACCTATCAGTTCAGAGGTCTGACCCCCTAACTTAGGCCTTCCTAGGGAAGGTTTCCTAGGAATTTTTGGAGGGGCAGGCTTTGGGATTTCTGTCTGGATGATTCAGCAGCAACAAGTATGAGGGTACTTCCAAAAGTTCTTGGAAAATCAGAATAAAAAGTTGTTTATTTTAGTGCAAAAAAATTTGAAATCCATGCACAGTTTTTCATAATATGTGTTTTCTATGAATTTTTGAAGCTCCCTCATACTAACCTAAGTGAGGAGAAAAGGATCTAAGAAGTCATAGAACAGGGCAATTTTCCTGTTCTCTTCCTAGGACAAAGTGGAAATGTGAGGTTGGAGACTGGTATTCTGATGATGTTAGAGAGGATCCATGAAGATGAAGGCATAGGCTATCGTGAGAATTTCCATCGCTTGCTCAACTCTGCTAGAAAGATCCCCTGCGAAATCTCACACTCTCACCCCACTACTTCTAAGGAAAAAAAAAAAAAAAAAAACACAGCCGCACAAAGTATTTTGCCAAATCTATGATCCCAAATATTTCTGTGAATCTATAAAGCAGGTTTGATAGGACCAGACATATAAAAATGGTTTGGCACCTTTCTGCCTTACTCAACACTGAGTTTTTTTGGGAAAAAAAAAAAAAAAAGAAGTTCAAACTTTGATAGAGAAGACTAATTGGAGACTATTAAACACTAATGGAATAATTGCCTTAAAATCATGCTAATAGCTTCCTGGCTGCTACGTGTTTACTTGGCCAGTTGCTACAACTTGAATTAAGCAATTATCTCCACCATTTAAACCCACTCCTGGTGCACCACACAAGTGTCTCTGTAGAGGGCAACTGCTGCTCAGTCAGCCTCAAAGCTTCTGGTTTTTGTAGGTGAAGCAAGTAGAGAGTGAAGAACTGCCCAATTATGATGCCACCCACCTGGGCCACCTGACCCAGATTTCCCAGAGCAGGAGCAAAGAACAGTGTGTACTGGTGTGATATTCCCCACTGCGATGCCAGCACTGGCACCTCTAAATATTTTTTAAATGTCTGCATCTTGAATGCTTTCAGAATCCAGTCTTTCATGGCTGTTTTGCAATTAAATGCTCTCATGATCTGGTATTGATGGGATTGAGGAATTAAGTTAGTAATTGGTATTAGTAGTTTTGTTTTTGATTTATTTTTCAAAGCAATGGCATGGCCAGAACATGTTGACAGTTATTCAAATTTCAGTCTGCTCATTTCTTTCTTTCTTTCTTTGATGGTACCCAATTCAGTTTTCATTCACGCATATTTGCTTAACAGTGGCATTTTGGGTTTTAATGATGCTCCCTCTCATTACAAACAGACAGAGGTTGAAACGGGAAGGCAAAGTATAAAATTCAGGTAAGGATGAGTCTGATGAACCCTGGATATCTTTGAAACACAGTTCTGCTGGGTCCAGACCCATTGCTGAAGGTCTTAGGAAAAAAATATGCATGGATTTCAAATTTGGGGGCATCAAATTTATTTTTAAATTTCTCTTCCATGAACTGATTGAAGAAGTAACATAAAAGGACCCATCATGGCAATAAGTATGGAGTTGATAATCTGGGTTCCTGATGGGGGTCATTGTGTAGCAAATCTACAGGATTAGGAACGATTTAGCCCAAGGGAGTGGGCTGCTATGCATTTTCTGATATGTAAGGAAAATCTTATGTAGTGCAGCCAAGTGTCCATGCAGCAGTGAAAAAATTGGTCAAAATGTTGTGGGGCTGGAACCTGAAAGAAGTATATTTTCTTGAATAAGAAGTTGTCAATTGTACTTAAATAAGGAACATAGAAATAACTTATACACCAATGATTGTTATACCTGTAATTGTTTTAATTTCCTTTAGAAAATGCCAACACCAATGGAAAACAATTTTTAGGAAAGCCAGGTGTTTATGCGAGTCTGGTTTCTGTATTTTTCTATTTACTTTATGAGCTGTTCATTTCTTCTTAAAGATTTGTTTATTTGAAAGGCAGAGTTACAGAGAGAGAGAGAGAGAGAGAGAGAGAGAGAGAGAGAGGTCTTCCACTTACTGGTTCACTCCCCAGATGGCTTCAATGGCCAGAGCTGCACTGATCTGAAGGCAGGAGCCAGGGGCTTCTTCTGGGTTTCCCACGGGGATGCAGGGGCCCAAGGACTTGGGCCATCTTCCATTGCTTTCCCAAGCCAAAGCAGAGAGCGGGAATGGAAGTGGAGCAGCTGGAACTCGAACCAGTGCCCATATGGGATGCCAGGACTGCAGGTGGCGGCTTTACCTGCTAAGCCACAGTGCCGACCCCATGAGCTATTCATTTCTGTACTCATAGAGATTCTTTCTTGATTTCTTGGAGTCAACTGTTGTCTTTTTCCTTTTCTTTCCAATCTACTTTTTATTTAAATTGAGTTGACACAATTGAAAGGATGAATTTGTGACTGGGTCCTCTAATTGCCAAAGCTTTTTTTTTTTTTTTATCATTTTGGTTAGGATAGCTATAGAGAAGTTAATCTTTCAAGGCAATCAAAAAGCAACAAAATTATTTAGGATGAATATCTTTCATAGGTTGTCTTTCCAATTCCAAGTTTTGCTTTGGGTTTTGCTAACAAGGAAAAATTGAAGAATACATGGAACATAAATTGTTTAACTAGGACTTTTTCTTGATGACTCAAATTGAATACCCAAAGTGGTTTCACATGCATACCTGTGTTTTTCACATGTTTATCAATAATCTTCTAAGGTTTTGCTCCTCAAAGATGATCAAAGGATTGGCAGCAGACATGTCCACAGGAGCTTAGTAGAAATGCAGCATCTCAGATCCATCCCTCACATTTATGGAATCAAATTTTCATCTAACAAGATGTGTAGTGATTTATATACACAGTTTGAGTGTGAGGAACACTGCTTTAGGGTATCTCTAAGGGGCAGTCAGAGCCACATTTAAATATACATCTTTTCATGAGGCTCTTTCTATTGGGTGGTATAGTCTATTGGTGGTATAGTACACTTGTGTTCAAATCGGCAATCAGACTGAAAGCCAGAACCCCATATTTGACTTAACACTAATGGCCCAGATTGAGAACATTTCTGATAATCGACATCACAGTTCATCATGCACCTGGAGCAATAAATGTGTTTTAATTGCTACTTAACTGTTCGAATTAGGTCACTGTCATAAATGTAAAACCTTTCCCCTCATTTCCTTAAAATCCTGCTGTTCATGGATAACAGCCATCAATGGTACTTAAAACCAGCCCATTTGGTGAGGTTAGTGGACACTAATGCCAATTTAGGAAACAGCCCAATGTTGGTTCTTTGTCCATTTGGACTTACCCTTGCTTTCACACATACCCAACTTCTTTTGTTATATTTATAAGTTACGGGTTGATTCAATTTATCTGTAAGCTTGAGCTTTTCAATATTGCTCTTGAATAAAACTAGCATCATGAATGCAAAATGTATTGGTGATCAGCATCAGAAAATCATCAAAAGCAAAGTAAATTTGTTTGTGTTATTTTATTTTATTGGTTTGAGAGGCAGAGACAGGCAGGCAGGGAGCTCCCATTTGCTGTTCTACTCTTCAGATATCCTCAGTGTTCCTTGAATAGGGCTGAGTGGAGCTGGGAGCTGGGAGCTCAGTCCGTGTCTCACATGTAGGTGGATGGCAGGACCCCAAGTACGAGTTATCACTATTGCCCCCCAGGTCCCACACCAGCAGGAAGCCAGGATCAGAGTCAACTATTGAATACAGGCAACCTGATATGGGCCATGGGCATCTCAAATGCTGTTTCAACCACTGGGTCAAATGCTTGTACCAGCAAAGTATTTTTTGATAGAAATCTTGTTTGTATTTATAAGCCACAGCTCATTTATTTGGAGCATGGTGTATGTGGATTCATGCATAAATGTAGTTAAGAGTCACTTCAGTTGTTTGACATAATGTTCTAAATGGTTAAACTATACACAGACACACATACCCCTCCAATGCACACCACAATCTTTATATGTTAAGATGCACTTCACTCATGGAAATTTATCGTGGCTCACCCAAAGTTTATTTTATCTTATTTAATTCTGACCTCATGGGTGAGGGGGCAATTGACCTGGGGGACAATAGTGATAACTCACGTGCTTGGGGTCCTGCCATCCACCTACATGTGAGACACGGACTGAGCTCCCAGCTCCCAGCTCCACTCAGAATAGAGAGAATAAATTATAAAGAAGAAGACTGTTAAGTGCCATGTGTCAGCAATAACAATAGGAAAGATTTGCAGGGGAAGACTAACAAAAGCATATAACCATCAAAAAAAAAGGTCAAAGCCAAAATAATTGTCAGTAGTTTCTAGTCCTACCAAATATCTCCTTATTGGATTTCCAAATATTCTAGAAATCTCTTAGGTATGGCTTTTAAGTCAGTCTTTCAGGGATACTCCAGAGTATCTGATGTTTTCTTTCTTTCCTGTTTGGGAGAAACTTTGGGGAGTTGTTAAGTTTGCTGCTTTGCATTGTAGAAGAGCTGTGCCTCC
This sequence comes from Oryctolagus cuniculus, assembly GCF_051225735.1. Taxonomy (NCBI): domain Eukaryota; kingdom Metazoa; phylum Chordata; class Mammalia; order Lagomorpha; family Leporidae; genus Oryctolagus; species Oryctolagus cuniculus. The sequence continues at coordinate 66,879,078 of NC_142880.1, read as the reverse complement.
ACAGTTTTATGCCCCAAATGTGACCACTGAGTGTAGTTCTACCAGAGCCTGTGCTGTGCTAAAGAGGCCCAACATTGAGGATATTAATGTCTAACAACTCTCAAAGCCTCCCAGAGGTAGGTGCCCATTTTGGAAGCTTCTGATTCCAGCTTCTATAGTGTCTCTTTCTGCCATCACTGCTGAAGTCATGAGTGCCAGGTGTGCCCAAATTTTCCATCATTTTCCCTGTATTTTATTGATTGGTTTGCTGTGCTCCCATGTTCTGGGAGTAGTTTGAGTAGTTTTGAGCTGTAAAATTGAACATATGATAATATTAGGGGTGGATTTTATTCTATACTCAACATTATTCAGTGTTGGTTTGCTTTGTGTGTGTGTCAACTTTTTCTGGACATAATTTTTTTTTTCAGAATGTTTCTTGATTTTTCCTATAAGTAAACCCATAGTGGGTACAACCTACTCATTCCTCTAGACCAGCCTCAAGTAGGAATACTTCTAGGGTCCATTTTTATTTCTACTGGGCAGCTTGATATAATGTAAATAAAGTCAAATAATCTGACATAATCAAAATTTCTCCAGACATTTTATTAATTTATGTTTTCTGACCACTTAAGAAAAGGTATAATCAAACACATATATACACACATGCATACATATGCACACATTTTAATTCTTGTTGCTTAAAAGGATAAGCTCTGTTTCCTGAAAAATTTGCTTGTTATTACCAGCGGGGATGCCTGTTGTCCACAAGCATTCATTTTTGAACTTCAGTGAACATGCCATCATGATGGATGTGCACTCAAGGAACTCCTAAATGTAGTTGTGGGATTTAATGCCCTCAAGAAGTTTGTGTGTCTTCTTGTTTCTCCTGGTTTGGATGAGTATCCACAGACTGGACCAGAAAAGTGTCTAAATCGTATATTCTAGAAGGAAGGGAAAAGTGAGAGAAAAAGTTCACAAGGTTCAGATGGAATCTGCTGCCAGAAGCTTTCTCCAGCACCATATGTGTTTATTATGCTCTCGTAGGGGAGGAAGATGGTTCAGAAAGAGAAGGACAGGAGGCAATGGTTAAATATTCCTGAGAAGCAGCCAGGGTTAGTCACCTCTGGGGATCGGGCACTGCAACAGATGGCCCATGGATTTGCTAGATATGCTCGTGTTATGTTCCTATATTTCAATAAAGATCCTGGGAGTAGACAGCTCTTCCACTATTCTATCTCAAATGCCAGCTAATATTATGTTTTACAACGAAGAGTTCTTCCTGTGAGCTAATTTTTATGAAGCAGTTGTGTTTGTCCTTAGTCAACATCATAAAATGTAGTAATGCTCCTCAATTCATGTGGAGAATTAGTTCATGGAGCAGAGTGGGCTATGATGAATGGTAATCTTAGTTTCCTGCTAAGCTTTTTTGGAGGTCCCCTCTATATTTCTGGATGGTGAAGATGAAGATACATTAAAGGAGTGTTAACAGGCAAATGATGAACCTATCTCAATTCATATTCCATGCCAGATACCCTTGTCGCCATGTGAAGTCCTGAAAAGAGGAACAGAGCTGCTTCAATGCAGTTAGCTCTAAACACATTTCTGCCATGACCTAACCTAAGCCTTTCTCAAGCAAAATGGTGGTTAGTGGGGCATAAATATCCTGCTAGCGAGGAAGGTTGCAAAGTATGGGGTTTTGTTGAGTATTCATCCCCAGCATGATTTTCAGGTCAAATTCCTTCATCTAGCATTAGAGTCACACCCTGGGAGATGCCCTTAATTCTCTTGTCTCACTGTTTCTTATTCTACTTACTTTGAAAACCTCAACTCAGTTAAACTTAACTTTTCATCAATTCTGATCCTAGAAAACATTAGTAATAAACATTATTGGAGAAAATTTATACAGGTTGAAAAATTGAACTCATTAGAAATTTGTTTTTTATTGTTTTATTTTAATTGTTAATAGTTTTTAACAGATTCAATGTGGTTTGAAGATACAATTCTAAGAATATAATAATATTCCCTTCCTCTCTCTCTCTCTCTCCCTTCCCCCTCCTTCCTTCTCCCTTTCTGTCTTTTTTTAGTTTTCAAGATAACATGCTTTCAATTTATGTGTCAGTAAGAAGGATTAATATTTCACTGAATAAGAAGTTTAACAAGTATAAAGCAAAAGACCTTAGTTTAGGGGGAATATAGACAATGACTATAAATAATAACTGAAAGGAAAAATCATTTCACCCATATACAGTAAATCTTAAAGTAATGACAGGTCACTAAAACTATGGTAGTATAACATTCCTAATCAGTGGTTTGACAAAGGTATAAAATACAGTTTTACAAAACTGTATTTGCACAACACTGATACAGCCATTTCTTTTCTTTTTTTTTTTAATTTTAACGTCCACATATAAGGGAGAACATGAGGTGTTCCTCTTTCTGGGTTTGGTTTATTTTACTCAACATGATGTCCTTCAGTTGCATCCAATGTACTGCAAATGGTAGATTTCGTTCTTTTTTATAGCTGAATAAAATTCCATTGTGTATATATACCACATTTTCTTTTTCCATTCATCTGATTATGGACACCTTGGTTGATTCCAAATTTTGGCTATTGTGAACAGTGCTGCTATAAACATGGCGGTGAAGGTATCTCTTTGATACATTGTGTTCAAGTCTTTTGGATATATATTCCCAGTAGCAGGATTGCTGGCTCATATGGCAAGTCTCTTTCTAATTTTTAAAGAAAGCTCCGTACTGTTTTTCCCAGTAGCTGCACTAATTTACATTTCCACCAACAGTATATAAGTGTTCCCCTTTGTCCACATTCTCACCAGCATTTTTTATTTTCTGTGTTTTGGATTTTAGCCATTCTGACAGGGGTGATGTGCTATCTAATTATGGTTTTAATTTATATTTTTCTGATGGCTAGTGATGTTGAACATTTTAAAAATATATTTGTTGGCCATTTGTATTTCTACCTTTGAGAACTGTCTATTGAAGTCCTTTGCCCATTTCTCAACTAGATTGGTTGTTTTCTTATTGTTGTTTTTTTTTTTAAGTTGCTGGTATATTTCAGGTGTTAATCCTTTGTCAGCTGGTTTGTAAATGTTTTTTCCCATTCTATTGGATGTCTCTTCACTCTATTGATTCTTTCCTTTGTTATGGATATAAATTATTGAAAAAGAGTCTTATTACACTTTCTTAGTAAATTCATTTTCCTACTTTCTGGGATGGCAATTTCTATTCTTGATTCTGAAATCAATATCTTATTCATACCTTGCCTGAATTAATACCTCACCTCTTACAGAAAATCATAAATGCAAGCAGACAGGAGTGTCCTCATTTTCCAACCATTGAATCCACCAATGCACTTGTATCTATTTATGTATACTTTGCAGTTCCTTTAGATAAGAGAAAGGCATATACCTGCTTCTACCTAAGTTCAACTTTGCTATTTGTGTTCTAATCCCAAAACTTAAATATCCTCAGGCTCCTCCTTAATTTATCTACTCTCTCCATCATTAGTTTTCTCTGTCTCTGTGAGATCATTCCAATTTGCACACACATGTCAATAATGTCCTCTTTAAAAATGCTCCTTTGATACTACACCTGCCTTTCCATCCACTATACTATTTCTCTGAGACTGGTAGAAATAGCCTGTCTTCAGGTTGTTCTTTCTCTTTCTCTTCCTATTCCATGCTAATCACATTATTTCCCAACTACAGCACAAAAATTATTCTTGTCATGGTTGCCAATGCTCTATACTCAACCAAAGCTAATGATTAATTCTCTATCACATTATTTGATCTTTTGACAGCATTTGATGTGTTTACCTCACCACAGTTCTTGAAACATATTCTTCCTTTGGCTTCCTACCCCACTTTGTTACTTTTATTGTGGTAAAAGCACAGAGCTTGATATTCGCCCTCTTAACAATTTTTAAAATATACAATATGATATTACTTGCTTTAATTACAATGATGTATGGAAGATGTCCGCAATTGTTTCATCTTGCATGACTAAAACTTAGCATCCATTGGCCAGAAACTTTCCCCATTTCTCCCTCACCAACAGTCTTTGGGAACTACCATTCCATTTTTTATTTGATGAGTTTGACTACTTTAGATGTTTCATATAAGTGGAATCATGCAGTATTTGTCCTTAGCATAATGTCTTCAAGGGTTATCCATGTTGCAGCATATGGCAGGATTTCCTTGTTCCTTTTAAAAAATTTTTCATTTATTTGATAAACAGTGAGACATATATAGAGAGACAGAGGTCACTTCCAAAATGCCCACAAATGCCCAAGCTGAGAACTGGGAACTCAACCCAGGTTACCTACTTAGGTGGTAGGAACCCAGCTACTTGAGCCATCACTACTTTCCCCATAGAGTCTGCATTAGCAAGAAGCTAGAATTCAGAGCCTGAGCTGAGTATTGAATCCAGGCACGCTTATATGGGGTGTGGGCTTCTTAACTCCTGTGTAAACTCGAAGGCTAAATTCCCAGCCTCCTCCATTTTAAGCCCCTATATATATATATATATATATAGGGGCTGGCACTCAGGCTTAGTGGATAAAGCTGCCACCTGCAGTACTGGCATCCCATATGGGTGCTGGTTCATGTCCTGGCTGCTTCACTTCTGATCTAGCTCTCTGCTACAGCCTGGGAAAGCCATGGAAGATGGCCCAAGTCGTTGGGCCCCTGAACTTGCATGGGAGACCTGGAAGAAGCTCCTGGCCCCTGGCTTTGGATCGGTGCAGCTCCAGCTACTGGGGCCATCTGGGGAGTGAGCAGCAGATAGAAGGCCTCTCTCTCTCTTTCTGCCTCTACCTCTCTGTAACTCTGCCTTTAAAATAAATAAATAAATCTTTTTTAAAAGAAAAAAATATATATATATTTAGAATTAGCAGCTAGATTCAGTTTAGATTATCCCTATTTTGTTAGTAACATCCAAAGTATCATAATTGTTGCTCCCCTCTTCACGGAGGAACGACACTAAACCCTGCCTAGGCTTCAATTCCGAGTCACGGCACCATTATGTCGCTCCCCGTCTTCGTGGAGGAACGACACAGGACCCTGCGCTGTTCTTTTGTCTGCTCGGCCCTCCCCGGGTTTGCTGCTGGTTCTTCCCGGGTTGGCTACCGTCCCTCCACCTCCGTGGAGGGGCGGGCCCCCTGCCACTTTCCCCACTTCCGCAGGGGAGCGGCACACCGCCGGCCGGCTCTCTCAGGGGCTGCACAGGTGTTCCTTCAGATAGATGTTCCCGGTGCATGTTGTCTCTCTCCTCCTTTATAGTCCTCTTCCACCAATCCCAACTCTGCTACCCACATGCCGAGTACGCTGCTCTCCTCCAATCAGGAGCAGGTCCTGCTGTTTATTGGTTGAACTGGAGACAGCTGTGTAGAAGCTGTTTCCTCCTCTCCCAGCACCATATTGTGGGAGAGCAGATGCATAGAATAAGTCTTAATTCGAGTAACAGTCTAGTCCGAGTTGCTCCCCACAATTCCCCCTTTCTTTTTATTTTTTGGCGTTGATACGCGCCTGTCTTCGGTGCCCCGTGGCACACACTCTGCTCTGCTTGCTGGAGTTGCCCACAGGTGCTTACAAGCCCTACCAATCAGGCAAACCGAATCCGGGTCCTCTCTTCGCCATGTTGTGAGGAGGTTTTTAGGTGCTGATGCGTGCCTGTGTTCGGTGCCCTGCAGCGCATGCTCTACTCTGCTAGAACTGCCTGCAGGTGCTTACAAGCCCTACCAATCAGGCAAACTGAATCCAAGCCCTCTCACTGCCGTCTTGTGGGGAGACTTATTAGTGTTGATAAGGTGCCTGTCTTCGGTGACCTGCAGCCGCCCACAGGTGCTTATCGTCTTATTAATCAGGCAGACCGAATCCAAGCTCTCTTATTGCTGTGTTGTGGGGAGGCCTTATTTTTCTCTATTTCTCTATCTCCGGGCATTCCTATTTCTCTTATTTTACTTCTATCTGCCAGCATTCCTATTTCTCTCCTTTTACTTCTAAACTTCTGTTTCTCTTATCCCCGCGGCTTCCCGGCACCTGCCCTGAGGCTGCTTCTCGGCCCCTCGCCCCGCAGCGGCTCCCCGGCTTCGCGCGGCTTCAGCCCACATTTCTCTCATCTGCGCGGCTTCCTGGGGCCTGCCCTGCGGCGGCTTCCCGGCTCTGCGTGGCTTCGCGGTCTCTGCGCCCTTCACGCCCGCACCATGGCCCCACATTCCCTATCTATTCGTGCCCCACGTGCTCTCTCTGCGCGCGGCGGCTTCCGCGAGTCACACAGCCTAGCTCATGTTTCCGCCACCGGTATTCAGTCTAAGTTCCCCGGGCTAACCTGGCAAATTCAACCTAGCTCATGTCTGCGCCTTTCGGTTTGGCTTCCTGTCTTTTGCTCCCTGGGCTAATCTGACGGATTCCAACCTGGCTTACACGTCTCCGCCTCTGGTTTAGATTTACACCTTTTGCTCCCCGGGCTGACTTGACGAATCCCAAGCTAGCTTTCGTCTCCGCCTCAGCCTGCCCCCGCAGCTTCATCCTCCCTAGCATATTTTTCTCTACCTGGTATGTTTCCTAACTTTTCTTCCAACAATATTCCCCTCTCATTTCTCCTGGCCTCTCCCCACAGTCCGTATCCAAGTCTAAGTTTCTTCTAGGTTTCACTTTCACTTTTGACCTTAGAGATTTCTCCCAGCTTCCACTTTCGCTTTCAATCCTAATGTCCAATCCTAACTTCTTTCCCACAGTCCGTATCCGAGTCTATGCCTAGGCTTTCAATAGCTTCTTCCGGCACCTTTTCCGTCCGGCTTTTCCCTAGGCTCTTTGCTAGTCTCTCTCGCCGGTATTTTCCCACTTCTTCCCGCTTCTTCCCTCCTAGGTTTCCTATCCGAGTCACGGCACCATTATGTCGCTCCCCCTCTTCATGGAGGAACGACACTAAACCCTGCCTAGGTTTCCTATCCGAGTCATGGCACCATTATGTCGCTCCCCCTCTTCGTGGAGGAACGACACAGGACCCTGTGTTGTTCTTTCGTCTGCTCGGCCCTCCCCGGGTTTGCTGCTGGTTCTTCCCGGGTTGGCTACCGTCCCTCCACCTCCGTGGAGGGGCGGGCCCCCTGCCACTTTCCCCACTTCCGCAGGGGAGCGGCACACCGCCGGCCGGCTCTCTCGGGGGCTGCACAGGTGTTCCTTCAGATAGATGTTCCCGGTGCATGTTGTCTCTCTCCTCCTTTATAGTCCTCTTCCACCAATCCCAACTCTGCTACCCACATGCCGAGTACGCTGCTCTCCTCCAATCAGGAGCAGGTCCTGCTGTTTATTGGTTGAACTGGAGGCAGCTGTGTAGAAGCTGTTTCCTCCTCTCCCAGCACCATATTGTGGGAGAGCAGATGCATAGAATAAGTCTTAATTCGAGTAACAGTCTAGTCTGAGTTGCTCCCCACAATAATGAGACAAGAAAGCATAAATATTATTCTCTCCAACATATATGATCAGGGTATTGCCTTAATGCTATCAGTGTCCTAGAGCTCATTCATGCCTTCTTTGAACAGGTGTTGATGTTTTCTATCTTCTTCATGGAAAACTCAATGACCGGGGGAACTTAACATTATCATGTGGTTGAGCTTTTTTCTCTTGGGTCAGGCTTGCTCAGCTGAGGATTTTTGGACTGCCTCTAGAGTCCCAATATCTTCAGTCAATAAGGTGCATGGCATGAAGATTTTTTATATTTTTGTGAGCGGCTATGGACTTTTAGTACTGTCTTCTTGACCTTCAAGTCCTTTGCTTTGACTTTGGGAGGGATATGGCTTTCTTTTTTTGTCCTTGGTGACATCTTGGTGAGAAGAATCCTGGTTTTCCTTCTTTTTATGAATGAAGAATAGTCCGGTGTTTATGTATATATCACATTTTCTGTATCTCTCCACTCATTGTGATCCATAGATGGACATTTAGTTTGCACACAATGCTGCAGTAAACGTGAACATGCAGATCCTGATTCAAGATCTTTATTTCAATTGTTTTTGGAAAAATACATCAAAGTGAGAATGCTGGGTTGTATGGTAGTTCTATTTTTAAATTTTTGAGAAAACTTCATACTGTTCTTCATAAAGGTTGTACCATTTTACATTCTCACCAACAGTGTGCAAAGACTCCAATATCTCCATATCCTTAGAACACTTAGTATATTCTGTAGTTTTGATAATAGTCATGTTAACAGGTGTGAAATGATCCTAACAGGTATAAAGTGATATATCACTCTAATTTTAACTTCTAGATTGATTAGTAATTTTGAGTACCTCTTCATATGCTTCTTAGCCATCTCATATTCCTTATAGAAATATCTGTTCTAGTTCTTTCCCCAGCTTTTAAACTGGTTATTATTATTATTATTATTATTTTATTTTATATCATAGGAATTCCTATGTATTTTGGAAATTAACCCCTTATCATATATGCAATTTGAAATTATTTTCTTCCATTCCATAGGTTTCCTTTTTGCTCTGTTGGTTATTTCCTTTGCTGCACAGAACCTTTTAATTAGACATAACCTACTTGTCTACTTACGCATTTGTGTCATACCCAAAAAATCATTCCAAAGCCCAATTTCACAAAATTTTTTCTCAATGTTTTCATCCTAGAAGTTTTATAGTTTTGGATCATTTGTTTTAAGTTGATTTGTATGTGTGTATGTGTTTTAAGATAAGTGTTGAATTTCATTCTTTTGAAAGTGGATATCCAGTTTTCTCAACATCATTTGTTGCAAAGTCTACCAACTGTGTACTTTGGGTACTCATGTGGTAGATGAATTAGCAGTGTATGTGTGGATTTATTTGAGAGGGTGGCTACCATCTTTCATTGGTCTATATATCTGCATTTATGTCAGTACCATGCTATTTTCATTACTATGCTTTGTAGTATGTTTTGAAATCAGGAAAGGTTGTGTCCCTAGGTTTGGTCTTTTTAGAGATTGCATTGACTCTTTGCAGTCTAATTGGTTCTATATGAATTTTTCTATTTTTCTATATCTGCAAAATATGCCATGAGATTTTTCAGGACTGCATTGAATCTGTACATCACTTTCAATAGTAGAAACTTTTGAACAATATTAAGTATTCCAGTCATGAACATATTATGTCTTTCCATTTGTTTGTTTCTTTAATTTCTTTCTGCAATGTTATATAATTTTCAGTGTGTAAGTGGTTTGCCTCCTTTATTATTAAGCTTATTCCTAAATATTTTGCTCTTTTGACTGTATTATGTTTGGAATTGCTTGCTTAATTATCATTTTGATTGTTCACTGTTATTGTGTAAAAACACAACTGATTTTTGCAAATTGATTTTATATTCTTCACCTTTCCTGAATTTGTTTAATCATAACAAGTTTATTTTGCATAATTGGTTCATGTCATCTTCAAACAGATGTAGTTTTACTTCTCTTTTTCCTATTTGAATTCCTTTTATTTCTTTATTCCTACCTAATTTCTCTGGCTAACACTTAGAGTACTCTGTTGAATAGAAGTTGCAAGAGTGACCATCCTTGCTTGTTCCCAATCTTACAAGAAACATTTTCAAATGTTACTTTGAATATTATTATGGGCTTGTCATAAATATCCTTTATTGTGTTGAAGTACATCCTTTTATAGCTACTTTGTTGAGAGTTTGTAATCATTAAAAAATGCTGAGTTTTGTCACAGAATTTTTTCACATCTTATGGTGTGATCATGTGATTTTTTTAATGCTTTGTTTTGTAAATGTGGTATGTCACGTTAATTGATTTCCAAATGTTGAACCATCCTTGCTTACTAGGATTATTTCATTTGATCATGATGAATGATTCTTTTTATTGTGATGTCAAATTCAGTTTGCTAGGATTTGTTGAAAATTTTGAATTTATGTTCATCAGAGATATTGACCTGTGAGTTCTTTTCTCAGAGTCTTTCTCTGCCTTTGGTATTAGGGTAATGCTGATCTTGTAAAGTGAGTTTGTAAGGGTTCACTTGTGGGGAGCAACTCGGACTAGACTAAGTTACTGGAATTAAGACTTATTCTACGCATCTGCTCTCCCACAATATGGCGCTGGGAGAGGAGGAAACAGCTTCTACGAAGCTGCCTCTTGCCAACTTGAGTGATGACCTCCAGGAGCTGATCCTGCTCCTGATTGGAGGAGAGCAGCGTACTCAGCATGTGGGCAGCCGAGTTGGGATTGGCGGAAGAGGACTATAAATGAGGAGAGAGACAACATGCACCAGGAACATCTAAGGGGAACATCTACGGGGAACACCTGTGCAGCCCCCGGGAGAGCCGGCTGGCGGTGTGCTGCTCCCCCGCGGAAGTGGGGAAAGTGGTTAGGGGGAACTGCCCTTTCACGGAGGTGGAAGGGTTGGTAGTCAACCTGGGAAGAACCAGCAGCAAACCCGGGGAGGGCCGAGCAGACAAAAGAACAGCGCAGGGTCCTGTGTCGTTCCTCCATGAAGAGGGGGAGCGACATTCACTTTTCTTCAATTTTTTGGAAGACTTTAAGAAAATTAGCATTAATTTTTTTATTTAATAAATGTGAATTTACAAAGTGCAACTTTTGTTTTATTGTGGCTCCCCCCCACAACCTCCTTCCCTCCTGCGGCCCTCCCCTCTCCCACTCCCTCTCCCATCCCGCCCTTCATTGAGTTTCATTTTCAATTACCTTCATATACTGAAGATCAACTTAGTATACACTAAGCAAGGATTTCAACAGGCTGCACTCACACAACCGCACAAGGTATAGGGTATTATTTGACTAGTAGTGTTGTCTTTAAGTTTCATAGTAAAACACATTAAGAACAGAGATCCTATGTGAGGAGCATGTGCCCAGTGATTCCTGTTGTTGATTTAACAATTGGCACTCTTATTTATGACGTCAGCAATCACCCGAGGCTCTTGCTATGAGCTGTCTAGGCTATGGAAGCCCCTTGAGTTCACCAACTCTGAACTTGTTTAGTCAAGGCCATATCACAGTGGAGGTTCCTTCCTCCTTTCAGAGAAAGGCGCCTCCCTCCTTGATGGCCTGTTCTTTCCGCTGGGGTCTTGTTCACCAGGATCTTTCATTTAGGTTGTTTTTGCCACCATGTCATGGCTTTCCATGCCTGTGAGACTCTCATGGGCCTTTTAGCCAGATCCGAATGCCCCAAGGGTTGATTCTGAGGCTGCAGTAGCATTAATTTTATGTTAAATATTTTGTTGAATTCACCTGTGGAGGCATCTTGTTCTGGAACTTTGTTGACAGGTTTCTAATTACTTCTAAATGATCCCTTTTGTTGGCATATAATTGCTTATAATAGTATTTTATGATCTTTTCTCTTTCTGCAGCATCAATTGTAATGTCATTTCTTTTGTTTCTGATTTTACTTATTTGAGGTAAGAAAGTAAGTTTTCTTCTTCTTTTTTTTTTTAAAGATGTATTTATTTATTTTAAAGGCAGAATTACAGAGAGAGATAAGGAGAGTAAGAGAGAGATCTCCCATCTGCTGGTTTGTTCTTCAAATGCCTGCAATGACCAGGGCTGAGCCAAGCTGAAGCAGGAACTAGGAGCTTTTTCCAGCCTCCTACATGGGTGCAGGGGCCCAAGGATTTTGGCTATTCATGCTGCTTTCCCAGAAGCATTAGTGGGGAGTGGGGTTGGAAGTGGAGCAGCTGGGACTTAAACCAGTGTCCATAAGGGATGTTGGTGCTGCAGGTCCTGGCTTTAACCCACTGTGCCACAGTGCCAGCCCCTAAACTTTCTTCTTAGTACTGCTTTTGACAAATCCCACATTTTAGTATATATTGTTTTTATTCTAATTTTTATTTTTATCAAGTCTTCTTTGACCTACTGGCTGTTCAAAAATTTGCTGTTTACCTGTCTTTACCCACTGATAAATGAGTAAAGAAAATATGGTGCATATACACAATGCATTACTATTCAGTCATAAAACAATATGAGACCGTGTCAGTCACAACAGCATGAGTGGAACTGGAAGTCATTATGTTAAGTGAAGCAGCCAAGTACAGCAAGAGAAATATCATATGATTTCACTCATACGTGGAATCTGAAAAAAACAAGGTGATCCCATGGAAGTCAAAATCATAATGAGGGTGACCATTGTCTAGGGAGGGAAGAGGAGGAGGAAATGTTGGCTAGTGGGAACTGAGTTATAACTAGATAGGAGTAAAAAGTTCTGGAGTTCTATTCTACAGAAGAGTGAATATATATAGTAAAATGTTGATTTCTTTATAAAAAGAAAAAAACTAGAAGGTAGGATTTGGGACATTAAAACTGCAGAGGGTTGTTAAATGCTTGAAGATATAAATATATTAACTCTGTACATTACATAATGTATACATATATTAAAATATCACATGGTATCTCATAAATATGCATGATTTTATATATATTTCAAGTATTGTTTTACTTCCACATATTTGCAAATTTTTCAATTTTCCTTCTGCTACTGATATCTTGTTTCATGCTATTGTTGTTAGAGATGATACTTGGTGTGATTTCAGTCTTAAATTTGTTGAAACTTAATGTATGAACTATTTGGGGAAATATCCCATGTGTACATGAGAAGAATGTTTACTGTGCTTTTGCTGGGTGGAGTGTTCTATATGTGTCTGCTAGATTCATTTGATCTAACGTGTAGTTCAAATCTAATATTTTCTTACTGATTTTCTTTCCAGATGATATATCCATTTTTGAATGTGGGACACGAAATCTCTTACAGGCTGAGATTCCCTAATCTGAAAATATAAATCTAAAATGTTTCAGTATCTGGAAGCCTTTGAGCACATACCTTATGCTCAAAAGGTTTCAGATTTCAGATCACTTGGATCTTACCCAAAAGGCTGAGAAACGATTCAGATCATTTTGAATCTCATCTGTTTGAACTGGGGATGCTAAACTGGTAAAGACTATGCAAATATTCCAAAATCTAAAAAATAAAAAAAAAGCCTCTAAACATTTAAGTAGTTATCATCCTAAGAATTCTGAGTGAGGAACACTCAATTTGTACTGTTATTGTATGTTGTTTATTTCTGCCTTCAATTCTGTGATTATTTGCTTCACATATTTGGGTGTTTCATTACAGGGTACGCATCTATTTTTAATTATTATAAATCCCTGGTGATTTTACTTCTGTGTCTCTTGTTATAGTTTTTGCCTTAAAGTCCAGGTTTTCTGATATAAATATTGTTACTCTTTCTCAGAGATATACTACTATAATTTGTATGTAATAAAATATAATCTATAATATAATAATATAATTTGTCTGATATAAACATTTCCACCATTTGTTCGGAATATATTTTTCCAGTGTTAAATTTTCAGTCTATGCTGCCTGTGATGGTGGCAGCTCATGTGATCATTATCTCAAGCCCTGGTTCCTTCACTTCCAAACCAACAGTTCTCTGTTAATGTGCTGGGAAAGCAGCAAAAGATGACCCAGGTACTTGGGCCCCTGCCACCCTGTGGGAGACCCCAATGGAGTTTTGGGCTCCTGGCTTCAGCCTGGCCAGTGGATGGAAGATCTCTCCCTATCTGTCTCTCCCTTTCTCTGTGTAACTCTGCCTTTCAAATTAATGAATAAATCTTAAAAAAAAAAAAAAAACTTTCAGCCTATGCATTTTCTTAAATCTAAAGTGAGTATCTTGTAGACAACATATAGTTTGATCTAGGTTTTTATCCATCAATATGTTCTATATCTTTTGGTTGATGAGCTTAATTAATTTACATTTAAAATAATTTTTGGTAGGGACTTTTTTTGGCATTTTATTACTTGTTCTCTTTCTGGCTTATAGCTCTTTAGTCACTCTTTTCCACTCTCTCTAGCTTCCCATCAGTTTTATTTAGATTTGTGGTGACATGCTTTGATTCCTTTTTCACTTTCCTCTAAGAGAGAGAGAGAGAGAGAGTATATTTGTGTGTGTGTATAACTTCTATAGACTTTATAATGGTTACCATGAAGCATAACAATTTTGAATTGATAACTTCAATCATATGCAATAACTATTTTCATGTATGCCTCTCACAATTTGATATTATTAAGCCCACAAATTAAATATTTGTTTTGTATCTATTAACATATTTTACAGGTATAATTTTTACATTTTTGTATTTTAACTCATATATCTGAATTAAAATACATTCAAACACCAACATTCTGGTATAATAGTACTCTGTACTTGCCTTTACATTTATTTTTACTGGTGAATTATATACACCATATGGTCTGAAGTTGTTATTTACCACATTTTTGTTTCAACTTAAAAGATTCTCTTTTGCATTTTTCTAAGGCATGTGTAATGGTGATCAAATCTGTCTGCTTTTTTTTTTTTTTCCAGGAATATCTTTATCTCTATTTTTTTTTTTTTTTGACAGGCAGAGTTGGATACTGAGAGAGAGAGAGAGACAGAGAGAAAGGTCTTCCTTCCTTTAGTTCACCCCCCAAATGGTTGCCAAGGCTGGCGCACTGCGCCGATCCGAAGCCAGGAGCCAGGTGTTTCCTCCTGGTCTCCCCTGTGGGTGCAGGGCCCAAGTACTTGGGCCATTCTCCACTGCCCTCCCAGGCCACAGCAGAGAGCTGGATTGGAAGAGGAGCAATCGGGACAGAATCTGGCGCCCCAACCGGGACTAGAACCTGGGGTGCCGGCGCCACAAGTGGAGGATTAGCCTAGTGAGCCGCGGCGCCGGCTTCTATTTTGTTTTGAAGAACACTTTTCTTAGTGGTAGCATGCATGCTTGGTTGATTGTTACCATCCATTCTTTTTTGACTTGTAAGGTGTCTGCTGAGATAGTCGTTGACAATCTTATGGAATATCTTGTACATAGAGAGTATATTTTCTGTAGTTGCTTTCAAAATTCTGTCTGTATCATTGGCTTTGGCCAAAACATAGCTCAATATGGATTTATTTGGATTCCTCTGATTTTGCTGTTCTTAAATCTGGAGAGTTATTTCTTTCATTAGATTTGGAAAGTTATTAACCATTATTTCTTTAAATAAGTTTTCTACTTCTGTCTTTGAATTCTATAATGCACCTCTCAGCTTGATTCTCCTGTATATCCTGAAGTCTTCCTTAAATTATTTTCTAATCTTCCTTGTTCTTCTGATTAGACAGTTTCAGATGACCTATTAGCAACTTAGTGATTCTTTTTTCTGCTTAAGTCTGCTCTTGCATACCTATGTAGAAATTTTCAGTTGAACTATCTCATTCTTCAAAATTTCTGCCTGATTCCTTTTTATTTTTCTCTTTTTTTTGAAATCCTCATTTTGTTGGCATATTTTCTTTGTCAAACTCTTCATTTTGTTCATGGAATGTTTTCCTGAGCATTTTGATGCTGGTTATTTTTAATACTTTGTCAGATAATTTATGTATCTCTTTTTCTTTGGGGTTGGTTTCTGGAGATTTATTTCATTATTTTGATTGGATCATTTTCTTCTTTCTTTATATTCTTTGTACCCTTGTGTTGATTTCTTTGCATCTGAAAAAAAAAAAATAGCCGCCTCTCATAGTCTTTACTGCATGGCCTCGTACAGGGAAGGGCCTTCATCAATCAGACCACCATAGATTCAAGAGTCCTTTAAACCTTTTCTGTAGATATATCTTCTCTGGACTTGTGTGTAGCTTTCTCATTGGAAGGATGTACTACATTCTTTTTGCTTCCAGGAACTTGCAATCTCTAACTCCCTCTGGTGTCTGCCTGCTGTATTGTGGGTCCTCTGAAGCAGCAACACTTGTGTTCTCAGAAGTTCACAGGTATATAGAGTACGGCAGGCTCTATCATGCCTTGAACCAGGTTAGATAGAAACCGGAACCTTGGCTACCACATTGAGCAGTTGGAACAATGGATGCATACTCTACTCTTTTCTTTCTGCCATGAGGATGAGAGTGCTGGGTTACATTGGCCTGCTGGACCACATGTCCTCTGGAGCAGCAGCAAGTTGCCCAGTGCTTTTGTTCTCACTGACCATAAGACATCTGGAGTATGCTGGGTCCCATCGGCACTCCTATACAGCTGAGAATGAAGCCAGTCCCTCTGAGAGCCTCTCCCAGAATTCAACCCTGGAATCTACAAAGCAGACCTCACTTTTTCTCCTTGGGCAGACATTAGGAACCAGCAATTTCCTCCCAGCTGTATGATTTCTTTGCTGGGGAGCTGAACTCTGGAAAAAGGATGTCACAAACCTTCCCACTGGTTTTGATGTGGCTGATTTTATACTCACCTGCCCTGAAGGACCCTCTTAACTGGTTTATGAATTCTTCATGCATTGCTATTAGGTGTCTCTATGGGACAAAGGAAGTCTTGAACTTCCAATTCTGACATGTTGCTGACATCACTCCCAATAAACTTATCTTGTTTTTCCTACTTCACTGACTGCTTCTTTAAAGTCATTTTCATAAACTTTGCCTTCTTTTCTTCTCATCTAAAAAAATCTTGGAGTACCCAGAACTCAGGTCTCAACCTCTTTCTTTTTTCTGTAGCTACACTTTTATCTTAGATGAAAATGGTTTGAAATAATGTCATTATACTAATGATTTCAAAATTTATATAACTAATGTAGGCATCTCTGTTGAAATATATCCTCATATATTGCATTGCATCCCCATGATATGCATTTGAATATCCTGTAGAAATCTCAAACTTAACATGACTTGAAAAGAACTATTCAGGTTACTGCCATTGACAAATGTGTTCCTTATCGAGCTTTCTCTCAGTGTTTTGTTTCACTACCTATTTATTTCTTAAGCCCCCACCTTGGGGGTGATTCTTCATTTTCTTTTTTCTAAAACCATCCCATCAGTAAATCTTGTTGGTATTTCTTCAAGCATGTATTTCAAATCTTTCCAGTTCTCATCACTTCCAATCTTAGCATCCCGATCTCTTCACTATTATCTCTCAAATGGCTGTCTCCATTCGTCTTCAAACCAGTGTTGTCATCACTTTGCCCCTCGATGCAGAATACCTTTCAGAAGTATAAAGCAGGTATACAGTTTGCTTCTATAAAACCCTGCACCATATCTTACTATACTTAGTTGTCTTTATCTTTTGAACCTCAATTCCTCCCACCATTTTCTTACTCACTAATCCAAGATATTCCTCTGGCCCTAATACTTACTCTCTGTACTTCTTTTTGTCGTCTTTTTTTTTTTTTTTTTAATCTTCATCCAGATAGTCAGTAGGCTGCCTACTTCTCCTTCTAGTTTTCAGTATGTCACCTTCTCCTTGGGAGACATTTCTGGATTGTGGTAGCCAATGCTATTTATATCATTTTTTTTTTTTGACAGGCAGAGTGGACAGTGAGAGAGAGAGACAGAGAGAAAGGTCTTCCTTTTTTTTCCATTGGTTCACCCCCAAGTGGCCGCTGCGGCTGGCACACTGCGGCCGGTGCACCACGCCTATCCGAAGCCAGGAGCCAGGTGCTTCTCCTGGTCTCCCATGCGGGTACAGGGCCCAAGGACTTGGGCCATCCTCCACTGCACTCCTGGACCACAGCAGAGAGCTGGACTGGAAGAGGAGCTACTGGGACAGATTCTGGCACCCCGACCGGGACTAGAACCTGGTGTGCCGACGCCGCAGGCGAAGGATTATCCCATTGAGCCACGGCACCAGCCTATATAATTTTCTAATAAGCACTTGGTATGTCTACTTCATACTGCTTGTGAATTATTTAGTGCTTATGAACAACTACTTTGTTTATTTCTGTATTTATTATCAAAAGAGTAGAACATAAGTTCCTTGAGCATAAGCTTTTTTTCTGGACATTTTTTGGTGCCTAGAACTTGACCTCTACAGTTATCATGTAATAAATATTTTCTTCCTTTGAAATGACAAAGCCAGTGCAAAGGCACTCTAATCTTCCTTAAAAGTGTTCTGTTGATTTGAGAGTAAGACTACTCAATGAAAGGAATCAGTTCAGCTCCATTATTAATAATCCTTCACAGGACCTGGCATTGTGGCACAGTAGGTTAAACCCCAGCTTGTAATGCTAGCATCCTATATTATTGTACTGGTTTGAGTTCTGGCTGCTCTGCTTCTGACCCAGCTTCCTGCTAATGTGCCTGGGAAGGAAGCAGATGATGGTACAAGTACTTGGGCTCCTGCCACCCTTGTGGGAGATAAAGATGGTGTTCTTGGTTCCTAGTTTCAGCCTGGCACAGCCCTGGCTTTTGTGTGGTCATTTGGGTAGTAAACCAGCAGGTGGAAGAACTCTCTTCTCTCTTTGTCTCTCTCTCTCTCTTATCATTATGGTTTTCAAATAAATAACTAAATAATTTTTAAAAATCCTTTAATAAGTCCTAAATTAATTTGATAAAAAGCAATTATCTCCTTAACCTTCAATAAAAACTATACCCAGATACAATATTTTTCAAATGAGTCACATGATAATTGAACAAAGTAAAATAAGAATTTGTTTTAAACTGCTCTTTTTAGCCATCATGATGGCACATGCTTAACCGGTTTTCTTATAATTTCTACATTTATATGCATAATGGTTAATGATCATAATGCAGACTCAGAAAAAGTACTGACTGGGCTGTGCCTTCAGGAAAAATGCTATGCTGTATTTAAAATACTGTGCTGTATTAAAAAATACTATGCTGTAATTGGTTTTTAAATTGGCATTCTAATGATCTGTAAGTTGGTAATTTAAGCATGATTTTTATCATGACTTCTTTAAGTGGTTGGGTAATAATACTCACCTCCACAATTATTTTGAATAATGCTATTATTTTATTGGCCAATGTAAAAGAAAATGGGAGTTCCTTTTAAATTTTAACAAAGGTATACATGATACCCACAAGGCAAAAAACCAGAAAACAAAAACAAGATTTATCAAAATAGTCAATATAATACATTTAAAATGACTTGTACAAAAAGTCTAAGAAGGGGCATATAATTCTAGAAATGTGTCAGCATGGCTGAAGTCAAGAAAGGGCTGAGCCTAAAACAATGAAGACACTGTACTTAGAACTAGAAGTAGTACAGCAAGAAGGGACTAGAACATTGCTTGGGGTGGGTAGTGTGAAATTAACACATGATAAAGAAAAAGAAGCACTACTTATTTCAGGCAGAGTTTAAAAATGCAGACTCTCCTTTCTCTCTGTCTCTCTTTCTTACTGTCTGTAACTCTACCTGTCAAATAAATAAATAAAATCTTATAAAAAAAAGGGGGGGGGGCGGCGCCGTGGCGCACTAGGTTAATCCTCCACCTGCGGCACTGGCATCCCATATGGGCACCAGTTCTAGTCCCAGTTGCTCCTCTTCCAGTCCAGCTCTCTGCTATGGCCTGGGAGAGCAGTAGAAGATGGCCCAACTCCTTGGGCCCCTGCACCTGCATAGGAGACCAGGAGGAGGCTCCTGGCTCCTGGCTTCAGATCGGTGCAGCTCTGGCCATTGTGGCCATTTGGGGAGTGAACCAATGCGAGGAGGACCTTTCTCTCTGTCTCTCTCACTGTCTGTAACTCTACCTGTCAAATAAATAAATAAAATCTTTAAAAAAAAATGCAGATTGTGGTTTCAAGTTCCTGGGTTTGAGCCTGCCTTTGCCATTTATTGTCTCTGTGATCTAGGGAAAATTACCCAGTCTTGGTATGCTTAATTTTCCTTAGCTAAAAAGGTCGCTTAAGCATTAAATGAGGATATGTGTAAAGTACTTAACACAGCCTGGCATACAGAATGCTACCTATTAACTTTTTGTTTGTAACTTTCAGTCATGATGAATAGTATTCAGAAGAAAGGTAAAAAGATAGAATATTTTCAAATGAGCACATGCTTTTGTGCTAATGTAATCTATGAAGGAAAAAAAAAGACTAAATTTTGCAGAACCCAGTCATTTTTAGAGAATGTAGAAATAAGAATAAAGATCTAAAATCACTATGTTCAAAATTGTGGAAAAGACACCCCAGCAACTTTATAATGTTAATACATGGATGGTTTGCAAGTTATAAGAAAGAAATTAATAGGCGACTACATTCTCGGTAAGGAGTCATTTCATATTGTGAACAGTAAAGTGCCTGGAGCTACAATACCCTAATTGTAGTCCTGGATCTCTAACCAAGTCCTTGCATTTGGGCAAGTCTCTTAACTCCATTGAATCCCTGGTGTTAAATCTGTAAATCTGCTTAGAGGTTAATGTCATGGACAGAATTGGTTTAAACCATGGTCTGGTTATTCAAAAGCAAAACCCCCTAAGGTAAAATATCCTTGGCTCTAAAATGGAGATAATAGTGCCTACTTCACATCGTTTATTGTGAGGGTTCGATAGGACAATACATGGCATACTTATCAGAGAACAGGTAGTCAATCAGTGTAGGTTTTTTTTTTTTTTTTTTATCATTGCATCATGTCTGATTCATCTCATGTACTGATAGCCTCTCCTCTGGCAGAGACTACATGATCCTCTGCCTGTCTACACTCATTTTCCTCTTGTCTCTGCTTAGCTGAGGACTCTTGACTTTTCTCTCTGACTCTTTGGTACTCACATCTTCCTTAGGTTGCAGACCCAATCCAACCGTAGACAAAGGGATATGAGAGCTCGTTTCAGCAGCTAACGAAGTATTCCCAGCACAGCCTCCCTGATACATGGAGCACAGTAAGAAGAACTGTTGTGGGTGGCTAGATGGTAGTGGCTCAGAGAGGAGAAAGGAATCTTCCTATTGGTGGACAAGTTACAAGCTGGGAGGACGTATTGAGACTCTCCATATCCAGAGAAGGCAGTGGCCAGCAATATCTTTGTTCAGCAGAGGAAGCAGAATCTAACATATGGAAAGAGATAATAGGAAATCTATAAGTAGATTTTCCAGAAACACAGGGAAGCTTCAGCCAGATCAGACTTCCTTATCTGATATTTACTTGTAAAAGTCTAATCTTTGGGTGAGCTTATATGATCAGACTTTTCTCTCTAGGAATAATTTTTTTAGCACCAGATTGTGCCCATGTTTTAGAATTTTAGATTCCATGTGATTTTCATAATACCTTGTGCCTGCCTGAGCTCTCTGTGATTTATGAGAAAACTCTGAGTTGATACAAGGCTCATTAATATATTGGGTAATAGATTTACTTTTTAAAATGATTTATAAAATTGAAGGTTAACTGGACCTGTTCTGATGAGATTTAACAAAATTCAAAGTAAAAAGAAAAAGAAATGTCAACAAATGATCTGTGTAAGATTGGCAGAGACCTCCATAACCACAGTTTGTGAGGAAAATACTGGGGGTATGGAACTTGCTGTAAGTCAGAAGTGTGACATTGCAACACAGTGGGTACATACTGGACTATATCACCAGAGACAGTTCGTAGAGCGAGCAGTGTGATAGCCTTACTGACCCTGTACCGGGCAGAGCATATCTGCAACACAGTGCGCAGTTACGGGCTCCAAGTTTCCACAGAGACATGAGAAAACCATGTGTTTTGTGGAGGGGGGAATCTCTTGGGGATGAAAGATTGAGATGGTGAGGGAAGGCATTACCAGGTCATTAGCTGTGAAGTTTTTGGAAGCTGCATCGGATAGGAATATAGCTATCACTCCGCAAATGCATGAATGAGGGGTCTCCAGAGTCCTAAATGAAACGAAGCCAAGAACAGAGTTTAAAAGGATGATACTTTTGGCACACTGAGAGGAGAGAAAGAATCTCTTTTCAGTTTGATTTTAAGTAATGAACTCATCTTTTCTAGTAGAAGTAGCTAAAGAGAGCCTGGATGGCTATCTCAGATACTTGCACTGATGCAAAATTTGAAACAGATGACCTCCAGGGTCTTTTTTTGGATCTAAGATACTGTATGATTTGGAGTAAGTTACTTAGTTTCATTGAATGTCAGTTCATTAATCTAAAAATGAGTAGAACTAGTATCCATTTTTATAAGATTGTTGTGTGAACTATATGGTAAAATCAGTATTAAACATTTAGCATAGCACATATTCCCTCAATGAATGTGTTGTGTTATATAAAGTAACCTAGTGAATTCTTAACAGATTGAATAAATTGAATCTCATCAATAAGTATTTCTATCTCATCTACCCCCATCCATAGCAAGTTTTGGATCTTCATCATAATTTCTTATGAGAATTTATTTATGCTGTAATTGCCTGGAAGGATTTAGCAATTTCTTGGCATGTGGGATACAAACTGAAAATTGAATACAGCAAGAACAAATCTCAATTTAGGATCCAAATGTTGTTTCCAAAACTTTTGGATTAAGAACAATATTTTAGCATGCCAGTGGATGGAATTTATTTTTCCCTATGTCACTGTAATTACAGATGCTGACCTCTGTGATGGAAGAGATGCAGGCTCCAGTCTGTGATCATTCCATTCTCCATACACAGGGCGGTGTTCCTGAGACCATTCCTGCACTCAAGATGCTGGCATGGCCTTCGGGGACTGACTGTAGGCAAAGTTCATGAGGGGGAAAACAACAACTCTGAGTTCAGATTTTGTGACCAATGTGTTTCTCCCAAAAGAAAGCTTAACCTTCAGACATTTTTGTTCAAGAACAATTCATCTAAGGGTCATTTAAGCGGTTTTAATAGGTTGTATAGTAATATTTAGCAACAACCTTTGCTTTTTAAATGTTGATATAATGAGAGATTGTAGAGAGAAGAAACTGCTGGACTTGAAACCTGGAAATATAAAAATACTTGGAAAAATTGTTTAAAAATACAGGTTTCTGATTTATGCACACAAAAAATGTAACATGGCTTATCTCCTTTGTCTTAATTGTTCAATGACTGGGTTTATAAATATAATAGAATACTATCATGTTTGTTAATTTGTGTATTGTAAGATCTTCAGTCATACTTTACCAGTACCACAATTTGTTTTACCAGGTCAACCTGTTTAGGCATTGGAAATCTTGCATATATAATGAACTTCTATCCACTGAAGATATCTATTAAAATGATATTATAATTTTATGTGCTAGCTGCCCATCTGGGCTCCTAGGGGAACAAGTCAATCACCTGTTTATTTTCATATCAAGCAACTGGTTTTTGAAAAGACAAAGATTCTATTTTAGTGCATTTGGAGATGTTAAAATATGTATAATTATACGAAGGTGGCAAAATTATATCATTTTACTTTGTGTGAATTTATGATGTTTATAGTATTTTGATTAGGGGAGAGAGAAATGTCTACTTAACATCTAGATATTTACACAAGACTATTAATTTGAATAGGAATATAACATGACTTTCTATTTCCAGAATATGTCATCGGATTTAACATTTGATTTTAGAAACATAGATTCTGTCATATGTATTTTAAAGTATTAATTTTAATAATTCAGGTAAAATATTAATAACAAAGTTTACCATTTTAGCCATGTTTTGTTTGTTTGAGGGGCAAAGAGACAGAACAAGAGAGAAAAAGATGGGCAGACAGAGTCCCTGTGTGCTGGGTTTGATTCCTGGCTATGTTTCTGAGTCTAGCTTTCTGTTCCTGCAGACTGCGGGAAGCAGCACTGATAGCTCAAGAAGTTGGATAACTCCTACCTAGAGCTGTGGCTGGTTAGCTCAGTTGGTTAGAGTGTGATGCTAATAACTTCTACCCGCAAAGGAAACCTGGCTTGAGTTCCTGGCTCCCAGTCTCCAACTCAAGCTGTTGAGGGCACCTGGGGTGTGAACCAGTGGTTGAGACATCCCCCTGCTGCTCCCCACCCCATTTCTCTCCATATCTTAGCTTCTCACATTTTAAAATTAATTATGATAGTTTTATTTTACCTGATTTATTTTTTACTACAATTGAAGAAAAAAGAACTTTCCAAGTAGGATTAAATTTTATGGTTTCTGACACAAACACTTAGAATTTTGCTCTGTGAATATTCTATAATATTCAGACTTTTTCTGGTGCTTTGACACCAAGAAACAGTGTCCTCTTTAACTGTGTTCCTGATTTCAAGCCTAATAAATTTCCTTTTTCCTCTATTTCGTTCATTGTCTCACTGATTGAAGATGGACAAATCACATTGAAGATGGACAAATCACATTATCTTCTTAGGTCTCTGTTTCTTTTATATGGTATCAGGCTAATGTACTTAGTCCTCTTAAGTATCCTCCTGGTAAGAGTTAATGAAATAAAATATTGGAAACTTCCAAATTCTTTATGTTGAAAAGATCTTCCTGAGTTTCTAAACACATTAGGATATAAATAGCCCAGAGATACCCCCAAGGACAATTTCTCTGCTTGGATGGAGGTGGTGGCAACAAAACATAACTCTTATTCAGGATTTATTCCTTCATAAATTACACACTAAACATTAAATGTGTTCCAGGCTGTGCTTGGTGGTGGGGGATGTAGAGAAACAAACTCAGTTGGGCACTTCCATTCCAGTGACAAGAGGGGGACCAAAAACAGTGACAGAAAAAAAAAAAAAGAAAAGAAAAGAAAAAGAAAACCCCTTTGGAAGAACTCACCTAAATCAGAGAAATAGTTGTTGATTTTTACTGACATATTTGAGCTCCAGTTAAAAAATGTCCTCTTGGGAGACTTTACTTTTATTTTCACATTAAAATTTAGACCACAGACATAATGGCTGGGAGCCTTTCATGTGTCTCCATCCCATGAACTCTTAGATCATTCACCACATGGTTTGGACTCTGCATAGCCAATGGAACAGTGAAAACTGCAGTCTGTATTGTTGACAGTTCCAAATATCTAGAACAGTGCTTGACCTTTTCACCTTCCACAAGGATGCTTTTATGTGTCCAGTCCCTCACTGCATGGCAAAGTTTTGGAAGAGAGAGGGTGCCACAACCAAGATGCTCATCTTTGCATGGGGGGCAGTACTCCAGGAGCTTCCCTTTCTTCCTGTAACCTTGTTCCATGCATTGCTTTAGTTTTTTTAAAATAACCTCCTTCTGGAACTGGTGATAGTTGCTTATAATCATATTTAAAAAAAAAACCTGCATCTCGAATTTCAAACATTTATCCGTTGGTAGTATCAGGAAAGCAGCTCTGCGTTGGAACTGACCTTTTCAGAAGCTTTTGGTCAGGTTGAAGAGCACTTGACAAGTTAGGGGTCAGCTGCTCCCTAAAAGCTGTTTCAAGGATGATGAAAAGGCAGTTGGGTTTTCTCTGAGTGTGGGACTCCACAAGTCTTATCTGGCTCATCTTACCTATGCTGGAAGTTTCTCACACAGACAGAAGTCCAGTTGCAGAAGATTGCACTAAATTCATTAGAGCATTATGTTCATCGACCGAAATCACTTCCTTTATCAAGGGTTTGCCTTCTGACAGTTGCTTAGGGCTATTAAAATCCTTACAGCAACCCTGAACAGTCAATATTACAAAGACGCTTCAGAAAGTTCGTGGAAAACACATATCATGAATAAAACCATGCACAGATTTCAAAAACGTTTTCTACCAAATAAGCTTATCTTTTAATTTCATTTCTACCCATGTCTTGAAATTCCCTTATATTCCCATTTTACAGATGTATATAGAGATAAATTCTCAGGCCTACAGAAGTATTAGGTGATAAAGACAAAGAGCTTTCAAGTTACAACATCTAGGCTTATTTTAAAATTAGGTCTTCATTATTTTTTCAGAATTCTCTCCATTGACAGTTACCAGTTAAGTAGTTAACTAATATAGATTTGAATCATTTGAAAAACTATCAGTATTTGCCTATTTTAATGTTTTGCCTTACTTTTCCATGCACTATAACTTAACAGAGGGACTCACATATTTTCTTAAACCCTTAAGCAAGGAAAGGATCAAAGCTAAGTGTATGAATTTCAGCAGCAGGGAGATTGAAAGTTTGCTGTATGCCTTAAATCCTGAATTCTGTTGTTTTTTCTCTGTACCCTAGCCCTACTGTAAAATGCCATCACAGTATTTTCTATCAGATAAGAAAAAAGTAAATGTTATAAATAAAAAAAGTCCAGTGCAGGTACATCAGCCTCGTAAGTACCTAGGTGGAAATTTAAATCCCAGTTACATTCAAAGGACATCTCTGTTGTGAAGCAGAGAGTTTCTCAGTAGTTGATGCATTGGTCCTCGAGCCTGGGAGATGGCATTTGATTTTGATTGCTTTTTTTTTTTGTCAAGAGTTTAGTATCTTTCCCAGAATATTGCTGTCAGGGGATTTTCCTTGGCTAATGTTTGGTCAAAAATCATTTCTACTTCTTATGAAAGGAATATTTGTCACCAGAATTCAGAACAGAATATGATAAAGCTTTGGTTAATATACTTGTGTAATGATGAGCTTTCGTTATGATGTTTGCTGGCATCCATAGCAAATGTACTTTCCCATTTTTTTCAATGAAGATTATTTATTTATTTATTTAAAAGACAGAGTGATACAGAGAGAGGGATAGACAGAAAGAGAAAGAGACAAAAACTTCTTCCATATGCTGGTTTGTCCTTCTAATGGCTCTAGTTTGTTCCTCTAATGGCTGGGCTAGCCTGAAACCAGGAGCTGGGAACCCCGTCTTGGTCTCCCACATGGATAACAGGGATCCAAGTACTTGGGCCATCATCTACTATCTTTCCACGCACATTAGCAGGAAGATGGCTCAGAGGCAGAGCAGCTGGAACTTGATCTGGCACCCAGATATGGGATGCTGGTGTCACAAGGGTCGATTTAACCCACTGCAAGACTTTGCCAACCACTTCTTTCCTAAACTTTAGGATAATGTTTCAAATGAGAATTAAATGAAAGAAATACACTTTACTATGCTTTTCTTTATTAAAAGTAAAAGTAGTAAATGGAACTAAGATTTAATAATTCCTTTTTATGTTCTAGGTAGTGTGCTAGGTCCTTTTGGCAATATGGGCAAGCATTTATATGTAATGAACCCATGCAGTGATTTTTTTTAAGGTACAGAATTTGCCTGTTAAACATGGCAGCAGGATTAATTTCAACTATTTCAAACAAGATTTGTTTTTAAAGATTGTTCTATCTTTGTCTTTCCCTTCTCACCAGAGTACTAACAACTGATACAATTTAATCATTTTTCATAATATAGGATTATAATTAGAGACTGTATCATACAATTTATCACACCAAGATATTTTGAAGAAATGTTTTGAAGATACTTTGACATTTGAATAATAGTTTATGCATAATTCACTGGCCTAGAAATTTATGTTTTGAAGCTTTTGTATTTAAATGTTATCATTTTTATTGTGGTAAAATATAGATGACATAAAATTTGCTATTTTAAAGTGTATAGTTATGGGGCCGGTGCTGCAGCATAGTAGGTATCCTGCAGTGCTGGTATCTCATATCTCTTATGTGTGTCGGTCTAGTCCCGGCTGCTCCTCTTCCAATCCAGCTCTCTTGCTATCCCCTGGGAAAGCAGTGGAAGATGGCCCAAGTGCTTGGGCTCCTGCACCCACCTGGGAGATCTGGAAGAAGCTCCTGGCTTTGGATTGGCCCAACTCTGGCCATTGTGGCTATTTGGGGAGTGAACCAGCAGATAGAAGACCTTTTTCTCAGTCTCTCACTCTTTCTTTCTCTAACTCTACCTCTCAAATAAATAAATAAAATCTTTTAAAAATGTAGTTATTTGGTGTTTGATTCACTCACATTGTTGTGTAACCAACATCACTGTTTGTCTCAGGAACAACTTCCTCCCCTAAATGAAACTTTGTATTCATCAAACACTGACTCCCATTCCTTCCTCTCCTTAGACTCTAGCAAACACCATTCTTTTCCCTGTCTCTCTGAATTTGATTAATCTAGATATCTCAAATAGCTGGAATCATATAATATTTTTTCTTTTGTTACCTGCTTATTTTACTTAGCATAGTGTCTGTAAGTTTTGTCCACACTGGGGCTGGCATTATGGCACA